>NC_133914.1:600000-866167 GCF_964199755.1 Larus michahellis | reverse complement strand
CAACCACTCGTCCCTCCCGCCCAGCTCCCTGTCGGTGCCCAGCTTGCCAGCGTGGCTACTGCTGGGGCAAAACCGGCTGCTGGAAAGCCTGGCGGGGACAGGGACGAGCGGGCAGCCCATTGCCACGCTTCCCCGGGCTCCCCGCCTTTGAAACACGGTGCTGTGCCAGACCCAGATGCTCCGGACCACGGGGAGCCTCCCCCCGACCCCGAAAAGCCGCCGAGGGCTGTGGCTGCCCCAGAGCCCGGCACCGCGCCGCGGCTGCTGCCAAAGGCCAGGGCTCATCAAGAGCAGATCGAATCCGATACAGCTCGTTCAGCACCGGCCCCGCTCCCTGCAGCGCTTCTGCTGCCGCTGCTGCAGTGAGAATATTTCACCGAGCTGCGAGCTGGGCCCCGAGAAGATATTTAACATCTGGGGCACCGAGTCACCCGGCGGGAGCTGCTGAGAGGCTCGAGGAGGGGCCACCGTCACCCCCTACCTGGCATCGGGGCGAGGACCTCGTCCCCTGCAGCGTCGCCGTCCGCAGGCTCCGGCAAGAGCGAGCCCAGCCTTGGCGGGGTGCCAGGGCACGGCCCCGCCGCCCATCGCCCCTCCGAAACGGCCTGGCTCCACGTGGAAGAAACCGCCTGGCACCAGCGCCCGCATCCCGGCACCGCCGGCAAAGCCCGCTGGTGGGGGGGACACTGGCCGCCCCCGGGGACCTGCTGCACCCAACCGCTTTGCTGGGCTGCTGCCGGAGCGGCCGCCGCTCAACGGGGACGGCGCCCGGAGCGGGGCTGGCACAGGCTGGCACGCTCGCCCGCCAGAGCCACCCGCTCCAGCCCCTTCCATTTGCCTTTGTTCCCCCGCCCGGGCGCAGGGAAGGGGGTGGGTTTTTAATTAAAGCTTTTAAAGAGCCATCACAGAACTGGGAAGCGACTGTGCAGAAGTGACATCCCAGGCTCCCCACCCTCAGCAGTCGGCGCTGGTCCCTCTCCATCACCGCCATCGCATCCCTCCTGGCTCCGGTAACCAGCAGGATCCGACCGGGGCTCGCCTCTCCCTCACCGGCAGCCGCGGCACGGCGGGAGGAGGCACCGCTCCACACCAGCCCTGCTCGCGCCCCACAAACAGATTGTTTCCCTGAAGACGCTCCATGTGAACTGGGATTTCGGCAGGGATTTTGGCGGGGACCTGGTCCAGCTCCATCCTCCTGGCACGGCAGGGGCCAGCTCCTGCCCGTCACACTCCGGCTCAGCCACAGCCGCCCCTCTCCGGCCAGGAAAAGCACGAAACAACCAACCAGCCCCAAAAGTGATAAACGGGCAGCACTAAACCCCGCTGGCATTAGTAATCTGAGAAACGATTAATAGCAAAGTAAAGGAGATTTGGGGTTTTAAGAGACACGGTTTTTAACCCGGCAGTGTTGTTTTAATAGGCTGTAGAAAATCTACTATCCATGAGAATTCCTAAGGCGAGGATGGCCCAGGACAAGGGCACAAGGGTAAGGAAGGGCTGGGCAGTCCTGGCTGTTGAACGAGAGTGGGAGCAGTCCCGCTCCCTGCTGAAAGGCCACGGCACCTGGGGGGGAGCAGCCGGCCAGCGGCATGGCACGGCACAGCACGGCACAGCCACGAGGCCACGGAACGGGCTCCATCCCGTGGGAACACATCCCTGCCTGCCCAGAGGTGATGCCGACGAACAAAGCGCCGTAACGAGCTCTTCCCGCTGGCTGAGTCTGCAACCCTCCAATTTCCAGGATCTTCACTAGCGGTTCAAAGGCATCCGGAAAC
This sequence comes from Larus michahellis, assembly GCF_964199755.1. Taxonomy (NCBI): domain Eukaryota; kingdom Metazoa; phylum Chordata; class Aves; order Charadriiformes; family Laridae; genus Larus; species Larus michahellis. The sequence goes on along the minus strand of NC_133914.1, from coordinate 864,392 downwards.
TTCAAAGCCGCCTCCGCCACCTCCATGCTCAGCCCCGGCCGCCCTGCGAGGGACCCACAGCACCCAGCCCTGCCGGCCCTCGCCAGCACCGACCCGGCCTCTCTGCCGACTAATTAACGCTGCGAGCAGCACCGGGCGAAATTGCCCGAGTAACTCTGCTGAGACCACGGCCTTCAGCCCTCACCCCCGCCGCCAAAACACGGCTTCCTGCAAAGCGTGTGTGCGCACACGCGTGGGTTCCCGTGCAGGCACAGGCGCTCGGCGGGGAGAGGGGGTTCGGTGCCGCTTCCACCCGCCGCGGCACATCCTCCCCGGCACCCGGGACCACGTTTCCCCGCCTCCCCTCTCCCACGTCTCCCCCTTCCCCGCACACTCCCCCTCTCCCTCTGCCTTCCCCGGCGTGCTGCCACCACCTTTCCTGAAGCAGGCAGGCTGGCAGCAGCGCCGAGCTGTAATTAATGGTGCCGCTTTGCCAATCACTGGCTCAGCCTCGCTAGCACTGGCAAGCACAGGCCTTTTTATTTATTTTGCTTAACTGCTGTTGGTAAAACTCCACTCCGAAAGAAAGGCCGAGAGACAGCACAGTGAAATCTCCTCCGGGATTAGGGATTACACTCTGCCAGGGAACAGCGTGTGCTGCCTCCCCCTCCATGGCTGTGGGGGTCCCTGGAGACGAGCTCCCCCCCCCCCCGCAGCAGGGCACCCGCAGGGGCTGCAGCAGCTGCGGCTGCTCCCGCTACTCTCCCACGGCCTCTCCCGAGTAGTTTCCATGTAGCTGGGATGTGGCTCCCTCTTCTCCATCAGCTCCATCCTGCCCTGGCACCGTTGGGCAAAGGGACAGGGGGCTGAGTGCCCCAGGAGGCATCCAAAGGGGGGTCCGCGTCCCAGGGGTGGCAGCCGGGGGGGCAGCCTGGGTGTGTGCTTGTGCTGGAGGGGGATTTTTTTTTTGTAACCCACCATCTCAGCCAGACCCAGATCCGCTGGGAGCCCCCAAGGTGCCCCGAGGAGGAGAAGGGGCCTGGCTCCATCCCGCTCTTGGAGGACATCAAGAACGAACAGACGGGACGAGAGCGGGGGGGACGCGATGGCCCTTGCGAGCACTGAGGAGCTACGGAGCCTCTGACGTTTGGCAACCAAGCCGGGTGGCCCAGAGCCAGCCCCGTCCCCATTAGAGGATGGCTCCATGGTAGGAAATGAGTTTGCAGGGCCCCGGTCCAAATTCCCGTGGAGCAGCATCGAGGCATCGCAGTAGCCCAGCCCCGAGGGCTGTGCCGGGGACCAGGCTAGCGGCTCAGCCCATGGTCTGTGTGTCCGTCCATCCGAGCATCGGCTTCCTCTGCGCAGGGGGGCACGGGGAGCCTGTCCTGCAGCCCCCGCCCAGCCTGGAGAGCACCCAGCCCTGGGCACGGGGGCTCGGCAGCGATGGGAACAGGCCAGGTGAAGGAAAACCCATCTACTCCTGCTCCTGTGCGGGGGAGGTTGGTGCCAGGGCAGGGCTCTCCGCAGCCCACCAGCCCGCCAGGGAAGGCAGAGCCCACCGCAGCTCTCTGGGAAGAGTCTGGCACCCTTGGCCCAACGCCTGTCACCGGCACGGCGGAGGTGTCACGGCCGGCAGAAGAGCAGAGGTTCCTTAGCAGCGTCGAGAAGAGCAGGCAGCATCTTCCCAGCCGGTACTGGAGCACCTCTGCCACGCAGCTGCCGGTCGCGGAGAAGCCGCCTACGGTGCCAGCTCCGTATTCATTTCCCTTCAGCTCAGACCAAATTCGTAGGATCCTGGCTTCTCGCAGGCTCCTTGGATCAAAGCAGGGTCTGGTGACAAGGCTTGACGAGCAGCCAGGCAGGCCTCAAAAAGAAGCCACTGCCAGGCTCCGGGCTCCGGCACAGAGGGACCGGCACTGCCCCATGGCCATCTCCAGCATCCGCCGTCGTCCGTGCCACTGGTAACGAACCCCGCTGGGAAACGGGGCACCGAGCCTCCCTGAGGAGGGCGGCCAGAGGGCAGCCAGGCGATGGTGACAACAGCCACGCCACCCCGCTCCTCCCCACGGGCGCCCAGTGGGAGCCCCACGAGCCGATCCCTCCCCACGAGCCCTCCTGGGCTCAGCCGCCCCTGCCGCCTTCGAGGGGGGACAGGCCAGTCCCAAACAACCGCCGCGCCGCCCACCGGGAGCTCTCCCGGCGGCATGGCTCAGCGCCAGCCCAGTGACACCATCTCCACACACACCCCAGCCATCGGCAGTGCCCGGCCAGAAACCCCGACCGGACGCTCTGCCACGACCCAGCCCGGCCACCCCGGGGCCACCTCCCCAACGTCACCGTCGGCCCCGGCTGCCAGGCGCCATCCAGCCCAGGCAGCAGTGACATGACCTAGAAAAGCACAGGGTTGTTCACACACGCTGTGCTGCCGTGAGCCCCCGGCACCGACCATGCAGGCGCGGCGCACACGCGCCCTCCACGCCGGCCGGGGCTGCGGAAAATCTCCCCGTGCTTCAACAAGTGACCTGCGTGGGCACACGCGCAGGCACACGTGGCACCGCTCCTGCCATGAACCCCAAGGCTCGCGGGTCCCCTGGGAAGGGACACAGCCCCCCCCTGGATCTGGCTGCCACTTGCATGCTGCACGTGCCCGCGCCGGCACATGCTGGGCGCCCACGTGTGCCCCCACCGCACGCCCACGGTCCCCCGATGCCGTTTGCCCCAGTGGCACGGGGGCTCCCCACTGGCTCCGAACAAAGCCCCCACGCAGGGGAGAGCAGCAAAACCGCCGCCTGCTGCCGGGGTTCTGCCAACACGCCTGCCCACGCGCCCCGCTGCGTGCCGATTCCCCGGGGTCCTGGCCAGGGGTGACCAACCCACCGAGCACCCACGCGTGCCGCGCTGGCAGCACACGTGTGCCCGCAGCGGGGCTGGCAGGGATGCCAGCAGGCAGCCTGGCACCCCTGGCCTCGCTGTATGACACATCGCGGTGCCACACGTGTGCCCAGCGACATGCATGTGCCCACCGACACGCGTGCAGCCCTTCCAACAGGGGCTGCCGGAGCCCTGTCACTGCTGTTGGGGAGGGGGACAGGCACCCCATGGCGGGGGGGGCGGCAGCCCCTGTCATGCCACCGCTCGGAGCCAGCCCCGGTTCCGAGCCCGCCCGCCCCCCGCCGCAACCCCGCGCAACTTCCAGGCAGGGCCGGGGCCGCCCCCGGGATGCCGCTGCCCGCACCGGGCACCGAGCACCGGCCACCCTCGGTACCGCGGAGCGGCTGCAACTCCCCGGCCCCGCAGCCCCGCCGCCGGAGCAGGAAAGTTGGCCGGGGGTGGGGGAAGGGGGGGGCGAGGGGGGAAACAGGGAACACGGCGGAACCGGGGCTCTGCCAACCGGCAGCACCGGCCGCCGCATCCCGCAACCCCGGCGAGCTGCCGCCCCCGCTGCGCCGCGGAAGGAAGCGGGGGGGGGGGGAGGGAGCGGAACGCACCGCACCTCGGGGCTCGGTGTACCGGCAAGGAGGAGGGGGCCACACCGAAGGTGGGGGGGTGTCGGTGTACCGGAGGTGGGGGGGGGGGGTTCCCCCCGCCGCCGCCCTTACCTGCGCTCCGTCAGCAGCGCGTGTAGCCCCGGCGCGGCGCGGCGTGCAGCGGGCTGGCCATCCCCGAGCGGCGGCGGCGGCAGCCGGTGCCCGGGCGCGCCCGGGGGAGCGCGGCGGCGGCGGCGGCGGCGGTGGCGCGCGGGGCCGGCGGCGGGCGCGCGGCGCGCCGGGCCCCGGTGGCGGCGGGGAGGGGGGGCGGCGGCGGCGGCGGCGGCGCGCGCGGCTCGGGCACTTGCTGCATGCGCCGGGCGCGGGGCGGTGTGACAGCAGCGGGCATGGCGGGGAGCCTGCGCGGCGCGGGGCCGGGGGCGGGCGGCCGGGGGCGGGAGGGAGGGAGGAGGGGAACGGGGGGTGGGTGCCCCCCCCCCACCGCCGCCGCCCCCGGAGCCCGGGGGTGGGGGGGGGAAGGTGACCCCCGGGATGCTGCAGCGGTGGGGGGGGTTGTGGGTGCACACGGCGAGGCGGGGGGGGACGTGCATGCACGGGGCGGTGAGGGCTGCACGCGTGCGGATGGGGCGTGCACACGCGTGTTGTGGTCCCGGGGGTGTGGGGGGGTGCAGGTGTGTGCCCGGCGTGTGCCCGCACCCGCGGGCATCGGTTCACGCGTGCAGGGGCGCGGGCCGTGTGTGCGTGCGCGCAGGGCTGGCACGTTCACGCGTGCACACAAGGGCTGCGTGCAGGTGCGTGGGCAGCGCACGCGTGCACAGCGGTGGGCGCCGGGGAGCGCGCACACGCGTGCGTGGCACACCCCTGTGCGGGCTGCGTGTGCTGCCTGCCAGCCGCCGTGTTGCACACACGTGCAAGGCCTTGGCGTGGCATGTTCTGCAGGGGCGCGGGGCGGGGGGGTGGGACGCAGGGAGACCTGGATCATCGGCGCCGGCTGAGAAATGGGTCTGGCGCATCCTGTGGTTGCACAAACGTGGCACAAGTGTGTGTGACACGGAGGATGTCACACTCCCAGAGCCATGGTGGTGTTTGGGCGGGGAGCTGCCGACCTGCAGGCCGTGCACAGACGGGATAAACCTGACCATCTTGGTGGTCCATGGGCAACTGAGAGCAGCCGGTACAGAGGCCCCTCCGCAGCCCAGATCCTGCCCAGGGCAGAGCCCGCCAGGAGCATGGGAGCTCTGGTGTGGAGGGGACAGAGTGTCATTGTCACCGAGCCCCAGGCCCGCAGCAAGGTGCCCAGCAGGATGCCACACTGCCACGCTGCGGGAGCGACGCAGCTGGGAATGCAGCGTGTTCCATGGCCACCCTGCCCACCTCCGCTGGCCGCGTCCTGCTGTGTGCCCCGGGTGCGCTGTGCTCGTCCCCGGGGGGACACGGGTCTCCAGGGAGCCCCTCTGCAGCCTCTGTCTGGGGCCAGGCATGGCAGAGGCAGAAACCTCTTAGCAGGGGGACCAGGACCAGTGCTCAGCACCCCGGGGATCTGCAGCTCAGCACCAGCCCCCATCCAGCCCTGCACTGCTGGAAGAGCAGGGTCGGATCCACCAGAGGCCTTTGTGCAATTCAGCTCCCTCCCTCCTTGGTGTTCCCTTTTCCCAGTTCTCCCCTGCAGCCCGCCAGTGCCTGACCCGGCGTCCCCAGACAGACACTCATCCCCTCTGGGTCAAGGCTAAGAGAAAGCACACCAGCTTCTCCAGCTGTTCGTTATCCCAGGGAGAAAAGCATCATTAGCTCAGACGTAACTGGAGGATATTCCAGAGCCCGTCTCTGTAAATACAGATCATCGCAGCGGCTGCAGTGCAGCAGAAGGGCAATCCCAAACCCACGGCTCTCTGGGTCGCGCTCCCTGCTTCCCGCGAGGTATTTGCTCACGCAGTTGAATAGGTCTGCGCACTTGATATACTTCTAAATTTCCGAACGCTTCGCTTTTCACCAGCTACCGCTGCCCTGCGAGCGATGCGGGATGCGATGCGGGATGGGATGCAATGCAGGATGGGCTGCCTCTGTGGTGCCTGGGGGCTCTGCCCTGGCCCCAGTGCCGGCTGCGGCGCAGCCTGGCTTGCATCCCTCTGTCGTGCAAGAGCCCCATGCCACCAGGCCTGGCCACGGGCCGTGGTCCTGCACGTAGCGTCACCCTCTGCCTGCTGCTGCCCTTCCAGCGATGGAATCGTTGCCATCTTCCGCGTCACCCCCTGCCCCAGGTTCCCCGGTGCTGCACGCAGCATCGCCAAAAGCCTCCTCTGCCCCCGCTGGGACCCTGCCCGCGGCAAGGAGGGGCTGGAGGGCTCTGGCGCTGGGGCGGGGGGGGGCGCTGAGCTGTGGGAGCCGGAGGCACCCACTGTTACCAGGACAACTGGGTGCTCTCTGGAGCTGCTTGTTGCTGCTACATCCCTGCAAACCTCCCCCCAGCCGCAGCCTGAGCTCCGCCGCCGGCCGTGCCCCCAGCCCAAAGCAAGGCAAGAGGGGTGCTCAGCCCCCCGCCAGCCCGCTGGGCCAGGCAGAGCTGGGGAAGGCGCTGGAGACACCCCCCCCCAAGCCAAAAGAAAGCATCTCCCCGGTGATCCATATGAGCGCCCGGAGCACCCCCCAGCATCCTCTGCACCCCCGGGAACTGCTGGGACGTGGGGAAAACACGGGTCAGGGCACTCGGCCTCATCGGTGCCCACGGGTGCGGGGGGCCGGGTGTCGTCGCAGGCAGAGCAGCTCGCAGGGCGTAATTAGAGCAGCACCCGCACGCGCGGAGGTTGTAACACCCGGGCTTTGCCTGCTGGATGGGAATTAGACCTGCCCATTAAGGCAATAATAACCTGCCAGGTTGACACAAGGTCCCTGGTGCCGCCACGATCATTATGCCGGCGCTGCCGCCGTGGCTAAGAGCAGCCGCAGACACCGCAGGGGCACCCAGCACCGGGCAGGAAACGGCCGAGACCCCATCACTGGCCAGGGGGGTCCCCATGCACCCCGCACCGTTGCTTTTCCAACACGGGGCTCTTGTTTCCCCTTCGTTTGGCACAGAAATCAGGGACAGGGGGAGTCACCGAGGTGGCAGCTACTCCGTGCCCAGCCCTGGGTGATGATCCAGGGAAACGAGTGAGCCCGGCTCCCGGCCAGGGGGATGTGGGGATGCTGCAACCAGCCCCCAAGCTCCCATGGCCCCCGACGGGCCCGATCCCCAGGGCTCGTCTCCCCCGAGCAGGGCACGGAGCAGCAGCTTTTCAGAAAGGCTTAGCAGGAGCGTCTCGGCTGGAACCGCGGGGCGAGGCGGGAGCAGGAGGCAGCCCCCGAGAAGCTGGTAACCGCAGCCGCCTGTCTGAACCGCTTCCCATAAACTTCGCTACGAACTGCTCCGGTGGAAAAACAAAAGCAGCGGTAAACAGGGAAGTTTGGTTTGCAAGATAATCCGCTGTAATAGGAAGAGGCAGTAAGTGCTGGCGGAGGAGCCTTCGGTGCCTGTGGCCGGGACGGAGCGACCGGCCCCACGCCAGCTGCCCGCGGCTGCCGCTCACCTCCCAGGAACCTTCACGGGAAGTTTTCTGCTCGCAGTGGCAGGGAGAAAAGCAAAGGAAATGGAGTGAGGAAGCCCGTGTGATGAGGAGAAGAGGAAGGATAGGAATAATCTCTGAAGCAAATTTCACTTTGAGCTTTGTTACGGAGGGCAGAGCGCTGCCGCAGCCAGCAGCCCGTCCCCAGCGGCTCCCAGGCCTACGGACGCGGCCGCCGTGTCCTGGAAGATCGGTTTCAGCTCAGTATCTTCATTTTGATTTTTCCAGGCGCTTTGTGCGCTGAAGGATGGGCCGGGGCTGATCCCGTGTCCGTCTGCGCCGAGGCGGAGATGATGCCCTCGGCACAAGGCAGAGCAGCACGAAGGGCTCAAGGCGCTGGGCCAGGCCTGCGGGGGAGAGTCGGGAAGACATTGGGAGAAATTGGGAGAGTTTCTGCCGTGCAGAGGCTGCCTCCTGTGCCTGTGGGATCAAGGGATGAGCACTGGTGGGGAGCCAGGGTGTGGGACACCGGCGGGATTTTCACCTCTGGGTCTCCACGCACCAGAAAGCAGCTCTGCGCCATCCCGGGCTTCAGGCAGGATAAATGCCTGTGGATCCCATCGTGCTGGGAGATCCTCCTGGAGCCGGAGCAGCCTGGCAAGGAGCAAGCTCCAAACCAGCCCTGCCTGCTCCCTGCCTGCTCCCTGCCCACCCCAGCCCTGCCCACTCCCCCTGCAGGGCTGCCCGCTGCCTCCGGCCACCGGAGCCATTTCACCGCCCCGAGTGGCAGCGGTAGCCGGAGCGCGCCTGCACATGAGCCACCGCTCAACAGCAAGAAACTTTGCATAAATATTCATCTCGATTAATATACATGAGGCTGCAGAGAGCCCGGCTGAAGCCGGCAGCGGGGATGTTATCTCGGCTGCTCAGCCTCGCGGTGTTCAACGCCGGCACCTGACGGGTTCTCGCAGCGGGAAAACCCAGAGGTTGGGTGTTGGAAAGCCGCCCGGCCACATGCCCTGTCCCCTTCTCAGCAAGGGGGTGGCATCTGCAGGGGGCTCTCCCCCAGGGGGATGGAGCCCCACTGCCTCCCAGTAAGCCGTGAACTGGCATCGTGGGGTGCAGGAGGCTGCAGGAGACGGGGGCAAATGCTGCCCTGGTCCCCTTTGCCTCGGGCGCTCTGTGCTTTGCACCCCCTCAGTGACAGTCCCGTGGAGGCACGGGGACCGCAGCCACGGGCAGCCGGTCCCTGCCATGGCGTGGTGGCACTGAGACCACCGTGCCAGCGCTCCCCACCCCTGGAGCCTGCAGGGAGGTGGCTCTGGCTATTTTCAGTCCCCACCATGGGGAAATTGAGGCACAGGCAAAAGGACCGGCCCGGGGCTGGCGGTGGCAGCAGTGGCAGAGGCAGCAGCTCGGTCCCGGCCCCGTGGCAGCCGTGGCACGGTGATGCTGGAGCCAGGTTACGCGTGGCTCCTCCGGGGACTCTGCCTCTGTCACTCCGCCAGCAACCCGGGGCATAAACAAGTGCCTGACATTTCCGCACCGCCGCCAGGCCCCTTGGATAAAAGCAGAACATAATTAGCAAATTAATCAGGAGACAATAGCCGGGGATCTAGCGCTGCCGAGCTGTCATTAGCTCCGTGCGGAGCTGACCCAGGGCATGTTCGGGGCCAGGCGAAGCGGGGACGGCCGCGCTCGGCGGAGGAGCAATCGCTGTCCCCGTGTCCCCGCCAGGCTGGTGGCCCCTGCCACGTCCCCCCCCGCCGTGGCAGCCGTGGCGGGGGGGACGGCTGGCATTTCGTGCCCTGGCAGGAGCCTGGGAATGAAACCTTCAAAGGGCAGCACCTCGCCTCGCTCATCAGAGCATTTAAAAAGCGTGAATCGCAGAGAATTTGCATTCGGCTTATTAGACGCCCTGCAAATACGGCGAACCTCGTTCAAACACATTTCAGTGATAAAATGATATTGACTCTGAGTAATTAAAAATCATTTCCATATTCAAATACGGCTGATTGAGGAGAAATGGCTTCCTTTTAATTGCCTGGAGGGGAATTATCAACTTTTGGAGCGCGCAGCCCGGCAAATGCATCTTCACTTGGCAGCCTGCGAAAGGCCCGTGGAGGAGGGGGAGGAGGAGGAGAGGAGGAGGAAGAGGAGGTGTAGGAAGAGGAGGAGGAGGAGGAGAAGGAGGCGTAGGAAGGCTGGCAGGCAGGCAGCGCTCAGGGCGAAGGTGCGATCGGTGAGGCGAGGAGCCGGGCAGACCCTGCCGCCCGCGAGAGGCGCTTCCCTCGCGCGCCTGCACGGTCCTCAACCCCGAAACGACGCCGTCCTTCCTCTCCCCACCTCCACGGGGCCTTCCCGGGGAAAACGCGGCCTCCCAGCCCCTGTGGCAGCAGGGTTACGAGGCTGCGCCGTGCTGGGGGCTCTGGATAGCCCCAAATTCCCCGATGCTCAGGGTGGGATGCTCTGGGTGAGCTTTGAGCAGCTCCGGTCCTGCACAAGCCCACGGCAGCGAGAAGGTCAGGGACATGCCCCAGCACCGGTAACAGCCCGGCAGCGCTGGTGACAGCCCCACAGCGCTGGTGACAGCCCCTTGCCGCCCCATCTTGCTTATTTGTGAGTTTCAGGGGAGCTCCTGGAGGCTGTGTTTCATCCCCAAAATCCCCCCTCCAAACCCCCCCACCACAGCCAAGCTGCCACCGGTGCAGCCCCACTTGTACCCCCAGCCACCCAGGTGCCACCACGCTGTCACCACCGTCCGGAGTCCCCAGAGCACCAGCTGGGACGGCGAGGCTCCCTGGGCGCGGAGCTCTTCGGGCCACGTTTCAGAGCCCCCCCAGCACCTCCCAGCAGGATTTTGGCCTCCGCTTGGTTTCCTATGGAAACCAGGCTGCAGCTCGGCTCAGCCTCCGCACACGTGGGTGTGCACGGGGGGACGTGGGCGTGCGCGGGGACATGGGTGCCCCACACCCTCCATCTCCAATCCCGGCTCTCGCTGGCGTGGCAACACTCGGTGCGGAGCACGGAGCCTCCCAAACGCCCGAGGTTTGGGAGGGGCAGAGCACCCGCTCTGGGGTGCCCCCTTGGCGGGGGTCCCTGGGGAGCGAAGCTGCTGGGGGCAATGCAGGTCCCACACCATGAGGATGCTCCATGCCGCCTCCCCAGCCCCCAGGACCCGGCCAGGGCTGCTCAGCACCCAGCAGAGTGGGGTCTGGCCTCCCCCGGGGCTCCGTGTGTGGCAGGAGGAGGGCTCAGCCCCTGCTGTCCCCGTACCCCGGTGACACGCTCCCCGCTCCCCGGTGGCATGGCCGTTTCCACGCTCCATTGGCCTTCGAGCGGATGTGAAATTGCACTCGCTTTGCTCTCATCGATCCCCTCTCGCCCGGAGCTGTCGCTCGCTCCGTGGGGACGGACCATACCGGTGCAAAGCCCCATGCCCCGTGTCCTCAGCTACAGGCGACACGCAAGAGTCCCCTTTGTGCACCAACCCCATGCCAGGCAGGGACACGCAGCACCACGGGGTGCATCCAGAGCCCGGCACTGGGCCAGGGAGACGGGGACGATGGGAGGGGGGTCAGCCCTTCGACCCCCCCAGACAGCCCTGCTCCCACAGAGCTGCTCTGCCTCAGCCCCACGTGCCACCTTCTCCTCCGGGTGAATTTTTGGCCCTGGATTTGGGAAAGGCAGAGGGGCCACCATCATTAGCATCAAACAGAGCCATCGCATCTAGTTCCTCCAGCAGCCTCTGCAAAAAATGCCCCTAAATGGACCATTATCCGTAGACGATGAGTCAACCAGCAGGAGAGACGCCGTGCGATCAGAGGGTGAAGGAAGAGGCAGAAGTCTCCTCGGAGAGCGGAGGTGCAGGCAGGGGGTCGCGCATCCTCTGCCTGTGCTGGGCTGGCCGGGGAGCAGGGGGAACAGGAGGAGCAGGAGGAACAGGGGGAGCAGGAGGAGCAGGAACAGGAGGAGCAGGAGCAGGAGGAAGAGGGGGAGCAGGAACAGGGGGAGCAGGAGGAACAGGAGGAGTAGGAGGAGCGGGCAGCGAGTCGGGCAGTGCTGCCCCTGCACAGGCTTTGCCCCAGGACGGGCGCGGGGCCGCCGGAGGCGCGTGGGTGGCAGATCAAAGACGACGTATGTGCCAGCTCCAGCTTCCAGGCCAGCCTGTGGTCACTCACTAAGCTCGCGCTGATGAATTTTCCAGCCAGCGTTGCCCTGATGAACCCCAGGAAGGTCCTTCCCTCCCCAGCAGCGCTCCCGCTGCGCAGCCGGGCAGAGCACCGACCCCAGCTCGCAGACGTGCGGGGCGAAGGCGGCCCTGGAAAGTTTATGGATGTGTTGGGTTTTTTTTGATAACCCAGAGCCAAAGGCACTAAATGTGCTTGAAAAGCATCAAGGAGAGCCCGGTGTGGTCCCGCGGCTCCGGGAGCTGCGGTTTACAGGGGCACTGGTCCTGAGAATGGGGACAAAGCCAGGCTCGTGGGTACCACGTGTCGCTCGCGGGAGTTGCCGATTCCTCCCAACCCCCTTCGTCCCGCAGGGTTACAGTCCCGGATCCCACATCCGGGATCCCCGTAGCCTTGATCCACGGAATCACCGCCGTGGGAGCGGGGTCATGCACCGGGGCCGTCTGTGCCCGTGGGACGCTCGCCCTGCCACCCACTGCTTGCAGGGGAAAAAATTTTGAAGATAAAGCCGGAGTCAGAGGAATTAAAGAACCATAATTAAAGAAAATTTTGCAGCGCATTGAAGACAGAATAGGATCATTGTGTTTGCCTCCCACATCCCAGATGGATGCACGAGGGCTGCAGACAACGTCGGAGCATGTGGAGAAGAGGAGAGGAAGGGAGTGAGCTAGACCGGGACGTGTGTGAGCAGAAATTGAATTTTTATCAGTTTCTATGTAGATTGTGTTTATTCATCTGTCTCCTATCCATCTCCCCCTGCATCTCCCTATTTCTTTTACAAAATTACTTTCCTCCTTTGGCCTAATTTTGTTTGTACAGATAGCAGCTGCTTTCTTCCATTTCAGCATAAAAAATATCATTGTAAATGAGGTGCTATATATCCCCGGCAGAAGTTTTAGCAGCCACCCAGAGCACATTAGCCTTTTGCTCCTGCAGGGCCGCATTTCCATCACAAAAAGCTAAGGCTCGCTGCCGGCCCTTGCAGAAAAGGTTCCTGCCACCTCTGCCACCGCGTGTGGCTGCGGGACGCTGGGAGTCACAGAAGATGGGCGAATTGCCCCAAAACTGGCCCAGGGCCCCCAGGTGACACCCTCCTGCCGTGGGAGCAGCACCCTGCGCCGGCTCGCTCTGCCTGATAGTCACGAGGCGTTCTGCCACCAGAGGTGAACGGAGCCAGGACCATCCAGAAAACCATTAAGGGGGTTTCTTGGTGGTACCTGTCACCCGGCCTCTCTCTTCGTGCCGCCGGCAGAGCCCGATTCTCTGGGAAGGTCAAGGAGAGATGCCCAGCAGCAGCCCCAGGTCGCAGGCGAGCCCGGAGCAAAGCCTCGGGGTGCTCCCGAAAGCCAGGAGCCCTGGAGAGAGACCAGCAGCCAGGTGGGATGCAGCATCCCACAGCAGGACCTGACCCCCGTGTCCCTGGGTACCACGGGGACAGCATCTCGCTGTGGTAGCCAGCGCCTCCAGACCCAGCTCCAGACCCAGGGCCAAGCTGAGCGCGTTTCTCCCACGCACAGACCCCCAACAGCTGCCGCTGGAGTCCCACAAAGCCAGAGAAAAATTCCCAGCCAGCCCCCGGCTCCGGCGGTAACTGCTGGGGAGACGCAGCCGGCGCTGGCAAAGGGATGTGGTCCCCGGGAGGACTTTGCTGTCGGAGGGGGAGAGCGGCCACCCCCCCTGCGCGGGGAACCGGCCGCTCTCAGCGCCGCCTCAGCAAACAAAATTGCTTTGTGTTGTGCCTTGCATTAGGGAAACTCAACTGCGCAGCGTGATTGATTCCCCCCCAGGGTCCACCATTAAAAATGTATGGAATTACTCATGCAAAGTCCCACTTACACATGGGTCTTTTGTGAGGACATTAAAATACCAGCGTTTGTCAGTCACTTACCCACTGTTTGCGATTTGCTCCCATTTATTATCATGAACAAACCGGCATTGATTCTATTTTCGACTCCTTACACGTCACGCTGAGCTCCCAGGCTCCCCGGCGGGGCGGCGCGTGCTCGGCACAGCGCGGCTCCAGCCCCCCCATACCCACTGTAGGCACGGCCCCCCCATACCCCACTCTGCCATGGACACAGCCCACCCGGGGGGAGGCTGGGAGAGCACCAGGATGCTCAGCATCTGCTTCCCCATCGTCTCCCAGCTCCTTTCCCATCTCTGATGGGAGCAAAGCCCATCCGGGGGGAGTCTAGGAGAGCACCAGGATGCTCAGGATGCTCAGCATCAACCCCTCCATCCTCTCCCAGCTCCTTTTCCATTTCTGCCATGGGCAAAGCCGACCTGGGGGGAGGCTGGGGGAGTATTGGGATGCTCGGGATGGGAAGGAGCTTTGTCCCTGACCAGGATCCAGGCTCTCCCCCAGCCCCTGCCCAGCGTTCCCTGCATCCCCCGGCCCAGGCTGGATGCGGTGGGTGCCCAGCCCGCCGGGAAGCGGGTGCCACAGCAGCCAGCTCCTGGTGGCAGCCCAGGCTCCGGGAGCTGGGGGGAAACCAGCACATTTACACACACGGCACAGGGAGGCGAAGGAATGTGAAGAATACAATATATTGTGTTCACTGGGTTCCTCTCGCTGGGAGGAACGGGGCTTGAATCACATAACGTTTCCCCTCTGCTCTCAAAGCATTTCAACTTGTAATGCATTTCCCTCCCCGCCTGAGCACCTTGCGGAGTCAAAAAGACAAATTTCCCAAGGCTTCAAAAGCTGCTGAGAGCCACAGCTCCGCGCTTCAAAGCCATCACTCATTTACCCAAACAGCCTCGGCTCTCAGCAGTCCCTCGCCGTCCCCTCCTCTCCCATCCCAAATCACAAATCCGCATTTTCCTGGGCTCGGGCTGAGGGTGCCAAGCTCAGACGCAGCCCCCAAACCACGGGGGGACACGGCACGGTGCCCCCCTGCCTGTACACCAGAGAAGGGAGCCCCAGAGCCCGGAAAGCAGAGGAGGATTTAAGTCAAGGTGGGTTTGGGGGCTCTGGCTGCAGGGAGAGGGTGAGGACATGGGAAGGATGGATCCATCCCCTGCCCCTGGGGACGACAGTGTGTGGTGGGGGGTGCCCTGGCGCAGGCAAGGAGGGTGCCGTGGTCACCGCGAGCAGCACCTGAAGCAGCAGTGATGCCCTTCGCACCCACTGGGATGGCACCACCTGCCACCGACACCCGGCCCTCGTCCGGATCCTGGCAGGAGAGTGTGCCAGGACACGTTCTGCCACAGCACCCAGTAACTGCACCTCCCAAAAAGCAATTACCACACAACCGACCCCGCGGCTTCGGAGGCGAGAGGTTATTTATTTACCCAGCAAGGAGGTGGCAGCCCTGGAAGCTCCCCTGGCACCGGGGCAGGGCACTTAACCCCCCGTCATGTGGCCATGCCGTGCCATTCTGGTGACACTTGCCGGGCTGGGCAGTCCCATGCAGAGCCCTGCACCCAGCTCCCCTGCACGCCACCGGCCCGTGCCTCAGTTTCCCTTCCCTCTTTGTGCCTTACATGCGCTCAGAGCAGAGCCCTGCGAGGTGCTCAGCCAAGCGCCAGCACCCCTCCTGCCTCCGAATTCGCCGGAGCTGGTCCCCCCGAGCTGCCCCATCCCCGCTTCTGTGCCAGCAGCGGGTGACAACGCGCCAACGCAGCTGCGCCCGAGCGGGTAGAGGCGGTGGGAACAAATCAATCAATACCAAGTCTCAGGTGACATCTCCTAAAAACAGGCTGACGAGGATCCCAGCGCGTGTCACCTCCTCGGCTGCAAAGCCCAAGGAGACGCACGCAGGGTCCGTCTGTCCCCGACGCCAACCTGTGTCACCATGCCACGGCGGCACCGTGCCACAGCAGAAGCTCCATGGGTCAGGGAGCACAGTGGGGTCTCTCCTCCCCACACAACCCCAAACAGGGGGTTTTAACCCCAAAAGTTGCTCCCCAGGCAGGGGCCTGGCCCAGGTCCTGCCCCATCTCTCCCACTGGAGACCTGGAGAAGTTTTCCTGCGGATGAAAATGCCTTGCCAGGGGCTTGAGACGTCAAAGGGAAAATAAAAAAGCCAACAAAAAAAAAAAAAATCAACGAAACGAAGCAAAACCCGACGCTTCCCTCCAGGAATGAAACCAGCGGCGATGTCGAGGTGAGAGATGCGCTTGGTTACAGTGGCTCCGGCAGACCTTGTTCCTTTTGACTCTTGCAATCAGGAAAAATCAAAACATTTCACAGCCACCAAAATGCCCGTGCGGGAAACATCAGCTCTCACCGAGCCCCAGCTCCCCAGCACGGAGCCGGCGGGAGGCACAGGCGGCCTCTGAGTTGGTTTAAAAAGGAACCGGCAGGAGGAGAGACCTCCCCGCTCCCCGCCATCGCGCCTTCCCACCGTACACGAGACACGGGACGGTCTTTAGAAAGGGGGAAGGAACCAGGTGGCTGCGGTGTGCTGGCAGTGACACTTGAGGCGGTTTTGGGGACACCTCCTGCCCCTCGCACGGTGCGAAGGCAGCGGCAAGTCCCATCCGACGCCTGGAGCTGGGGCAAAGCACGTCCCCGTATTTACAGGCCAGGAGACAGGTGGGGAAGGGCTTTTTTCCTCTAAATGATGGACCTGTTTTGCAACCTTCTCTCTGGTGGGACAGAGGATGGAGATGACACCTTTGCTCATTCAAGCACAGCCAGCGGTGATGGCAACTCGCAGATGATGGCAACTGGCAGACAACCAGGGGACAACGGGACATGTCAACCACCCCAACGAGCCCCCTCCAACCCAACCCAACCCAACCCAACCCAACCCAACCCAGTCCCTTCCCCTTCCCTCCATCCCAGTTTCCCCCATTCCCCAGGAAAACCACAGCTATGCACCAACATCCAAGAGGGAGCAACCTGGGAGGCATCCCATGGCAAAGCCCCCATGGACCAGCATGGCCCCATCCCCACAGAGGTCCCCCCCGCAGTCCCCAGCACAGGGAAGGGATCACCCCATCGCTCCCCCCAGCATCTCCCTGTCCGGTGGGCACCGAGGTCAGGATGGCACCGCCGGCCCCGGAGCTGGCTCCGAGCCACGTGGCAAAGCAGCGCACGCAATTAGTAAATTAATTATCGAGCGGTAACGGAGATTTCATAGCTCGGAGCTGTCACATCAACAGTGTTTTGTCAACCGAGATGACGACTGGTAGAATTATTACTGCGGTGCTGGGGCTGAAAAAAGAGGAGAGAGAGACTTGCAGGGAGAGGGAAGGATAAAAATATAAAGGGAAGAGATAGGAAAGAACAAGATAAGTGGGTTTTGTTGCTAATGGAAGCTGGCACAGGGACAGAATCGCAACTATTATAAGACAACACACTACACTACTAGTGGCTCTGAATGACCCCTTAATTAACAACCAGCACAAAAGGAGCCCCTGCCCACCCCCAAACCCCAGCGAGGAGCGTGCAGGTCTCCATGGGAGGTACCGCGCACATCCCGGCCGGGGCCAGTGATGTCCCGAAACGCTCGGCCATGAGCTGGTGGGGATGCTCGGAGCCGTGGGGATGCTCGGAGCCCTTTGGATCCTTGTGCGGAGCAGCCCCGGGCACTGACGACACCTCGTTGTCTTTTGCCTTCCCGTGCTTTGGCCATTTGCCTTTTGCACCCTGGCAATTGCCAGCACCCACCCCAGCAAGCCGAGCTGCAGGGACGTTCACGATGGGGACATGAGCAAGGCTGTGCCCAGGTCCCTGTCCCCTCCTGCCACCCCAGCAGGGGCCAGGGAAGGAGAGGGACACGGCATGGCACAGCCTGGGGCTGTCAGCAACGGACAATTCTCCTGGAGCATCCGGAGCCAGTGGCTGCAGAGCAGCAACGCCGGGACACGATTTCCCTCCCGCACCCCGCCCCGTTTCCTCTTCATTTTCCAGGGCCAGATTTAAGCTGCGTATCCAATAATATATAAAAATAACACCCCACCCTCCCACTTGGGAAACTGATTCCTTCGCTTCCCACCCGGCTCGGGCTTTAAATATCCCCATTTAAATGCAGATTGTGCTGCCTCCCTGCCACCGCCGGGTGCGGAGCCGGAGCTGGAGGGTGCACGGCCACGCTGGGACCTCCACCCGCTGCTCCGCTGGAGCCGAGGGAGAGGGGAACGGGAGCAGACGCCTCCGATGAGGTCCCTGTGATGCCCTGATGCTCCTTCCTGAAGCGGGCGCCGGCTGCCCTGGCGCACCCGGGATGGCACCGCCATCGATGGCCACCCTGCCCGCGTTTTGCCGCAGGAAAACGGAGGCAGAGGCGGAACGGAGCAGCAGGTCTCACCCTGGATCCGACCCCCCTAAATCCATCTCTGGTGCTGCACCCCGGGAGGGACGCGTCCGCTCCCCCGTCCCCGAGCAGCGGGAGCAGCAGACGCCGGGGAGGGATTAGGAGACGTGGGCAGCATGGCTGCGCCCTAGTTTTTCAGGGCAAAATCTGGAGGGGGAAGCAGAGCTGTTGTGTGAGCAAATACAGCATCTGTGCCGACTGGCAGAGCTCACACCCACGGCCCCGAGCCTCCCCCCGTCTCGGAGCGAGCCTTATCCGGCCCTCCCCGCACGCCGGCACATGCCTCGGCAGAGAGAAACCAGACGGGGGAAGAGGGAGAGCACGGGGGAGATGGCGTGGGACTGGAGCCCGCAGCTGTGGGCAGGGGTGTAAGGGTCCCCCCGGAGCTCTCGGCCACCTCAAGGGAGACGGGCGAGGGATGGGGCGATGCGGACCCGGGCGTCACACAGAGCCGGGGGCTGCGGTGCCGGAGGGGAGCAGGGATGGGAGGTCTTGGCACCGGCAGCGACTGTGCACCGTAACTCCTGATGGGAGGGACAAACCATGGTGGGTTTGGAGAAGTCACCACAGGGCTCCCAGAGGGACCTTTGCCAGTTTCTCAGAGCACCTAATTCCTTCCCCTCGGCGGCCGCGGGAGCAGCCGCGATTCGTGGCAGCGCTCCCGAAACATCCCCCGTCGTCCCACGGAGAGGAGTTGACTCCGGGCTGCGAAGCTTTTCCTCTAGGAGAGGTCCGACCCCGCGCTGCAGGGCTGAGCCCGGTCCCCCCCAGCCTCCTCCCGGCAAGATGCTGGCTGCGAAGCATCCCTGGGTGGGATGGGGACCCGCCACCGCGATGCCGTGTCCCCCCCAGGGGCGGCCAAAGGCAGCTCACATGCTGCCGGCCTGGTGCTAGCGATGGCACTCGCCGATTTCGGGTGGAAAACCAGTATTTATAGGACCTTTTGGGAAGAGGGTCGTCAATGCCGAGAGGAGCTCGCAAATCTCTGTGTCCTGGTGCTCCCTGGTCCAAAATCGCCTCCTTGGGCTGAGACTGGAAGAAAAGCATCGTTCTTGCTGAAATTTAGGAGGCAACAGGGCGAGCACAAATAGCATTTACATATTCAAGCGCCTTAATTCTATTTTAGCACCTCTTTGGCTATTTTTGTCACAGCAGAAACACAACAGGAGGACAAGGCCAGAGAAAGGGCAAGGAAAGAGCTCAAAATGTGGGGCAGAGGCAGAAAAAATAAATCCCAACCCAGGCAGAGGAGTGGCTGAGACCTCTCCCACTCGTCACACCCGGTGTCCCCAGCCTCTGGCCGTGCCCATGTCCCCCCGCCATGTCCGGGAGCCGCCGCCGCTGCTTAATGAGATTAAACTGGGTGTGAAAGGCATGTTTCCTCCATACACAGTGGATTTATCCAAGAGGGTTTTAAACGGGGGAAATTCACCCAAATGGGTGTAATTTGAACATCTGCTTCTCCCCCCCGGGTCTAAACTGGCATTTTCCGTGCCAGGGTTCAAGTCTTGCGTGTGCGGGGGAGGCTGGGAGGGGAAGACGGGGGGTTTTGGTGTGAGTGGGTGTTCTCCGGCCACGCCGCGGCAGCGGGGGCTGCCCCGAGACCCCATCCCTGGAGCCCCCCAGGGCCCTGCCCACCCCAGCGCTGTCACCTGCGCGGGGCAGGGGGCTCTCAACTCCCAGAAGAGCCCTACGGCAAACGGCTTAATGCTGGCAGCCAGGCAGGTGGCCTGCCGATAATTAACTAATTGATCCTCCGCTGTGCCGCAGGCCTGCTCTGCTCCGCGCCCCGTAAATAATCACAACCTGCCGAGGAACAGGCGGGGGCAAAGGGACACGGATGCCCCCAGCCACCCCTGCCGATGTGCAGCCGGGGGGAGCGGAGCGGAGCGAGCTGGGGCCGTGAGGACGGGACGGTCCCCACTGTCCCCGGGGGACAGTGCTGTCCCTCGCTGGCTGGGAAATGCAGCAGGACCCTCGGATCCAGGCACGGGGGGGATATTTCAGGGTGAGGGCAGCCCCCCGCAGCCGTAGGGGACCGGCCGGGGCTGGCTCAGCAGCATCTTTGCCTGTTGCCAGGACAACGGGATGTGATGGAGCCATCTCCATCAGGGCGATCGCAGGTGCAGGGAGACGCTGGGGTGGGGGGGATGCGATCAGCCAGCAGGTTTGGGGTGCTGGGGAAGCCCCCCCGTGCTGAGGTATCTATGAACCCCTCAGAGAGCACCCAAAGAGCCACCTGCACCATGCCAAGTGCAGCCCGGTGGTCCCCACGTGGCCAGGGACATGGCCCCATGGCACAGGGCACTGCAGGGACGTGGGGAAAGAGGGATGGAGCAGGGAGCCCACGGGGACCAACCCCACATCCCCGGGGAAGAGAGAAGGCACAACCCTGGCTCCGGGGCCCAGCTGCCCCATCCCGACGCCTCTGTCCCTCCACAGACACGGGGCAGAGGCCGGGGGCAGGCGAGGGGACGGCAGGGTCCCCTCTGCCCCCCACATCCCACCACCCCGGGGCAGAGGGGCTGGGAACGCCCCGAGGCTCCCAAGCAGCAATAAAGGTGCAGCTTCGTTTCTTTGCTTTTGGTACCATGGCAACCTTTCCCTCTTGGCTTAATTACGGAGCCGGTTGCTGCCTCCGAGGCGGGGGGCAGGGGGGGTCTGTTTGTTTGCTGCTCCTCAGAGCCAGGGCTGTGGGACAGGAGCCGAGGGGAAACCATGGGCTCCCACAGGAGCCACAGCGTCCTTGCCTGACCCCAAAGGAGCATCCTCACGGAGCAACCCCGCTACGTGGCTGAGCTGACACCCCACTGGCATCCCACCCACGGCTGGCCATACTGGGGGGAACTGGGTCCACCTGGATGCCAGGGCAAAGCCAGCAGAGCCTGTTCCCGTGCAGGGAAAAGAGTTTCTCTCCTTCTCCCCCGGTCCTTGGCCCAGCTCTCTCGCACCCTTGCTGCTCCTCAAACGCCCCGACACACGCTGGGGTGACCCAGCACAACCATCCATCCCAGCCGGGGTGGCTAACGAAGACCAGATGAGCCCGATGCGCACACGCAGATGTGCCGATGCAGGCACACATGGATGCAGCAGGACGGCACACGCCTTCCCGCGCTCCTCCCCGAAACACCCCAGGCTGCAGCTCGGGACCATCAAGTAACGCCAGTGAAAAAGGCCAGCTCTGGGCTGGTTTCTCCATGGGTGGAGGCGGGAAGGGGCCACGGCGCCAGGCAGACGCTCGGCAAGAGGAATGACGGCGGAGCAAAGCCTTGTGACCCCCCCAGCATTTGCAATCAGCCGGCACCGAGGCAAGAGAATCCAGAGCACTTGAATATCAAGCTAAAACGAGCAGCCAGGAGACGTCTCCAGCCCCGTGGGGACCAAGCGGGGAAGTCCCCTCACCGGGGGCAGGCGAGCGGCCGCGGGGCTCCAGCGGCGAAGTTGTTGCCCAAGGCTCTTCGTTACCAATTACAAACAATTATCCTCCCGTGGCGGCTGACCCTGGCCCCGCGTCCGGGTGCCAGCTGGCCAGATGGAGCCCGGCCACCGCCGGCTGGTGGGGATTTAATAACCTTATTGATCTGCCAGACAGCCCGACACGCTGCGCCCGCCGAGCCGGAGCCCGCGGGGACATTTGGGAGCCCAAGGGGACAGCCAGGACCGGGGAGGAGGCGGCGGCGGGAGGCAGAGCATCTCTGGAGGATTGCAATGTAATGCAATTAAAAAGAGAGAGAAAAGGAGGTGTAACGGAGCCCTTCCGAAGCAGGGGATAGCCTGAGAAAAAAACAAGAAAAAAAAAAAAAAGTAAAAAAAAAAAAAGCCCAACCCAACCCAGCAGCAGCGAATGCCGGGCTTCAAAGGTCACCTCTGGGCATGAATTTTAATTTCACACAGGAGTTTTGTTCATTTGTTAATTATTTTCAGATGAAAAGGGAGATATTCCTGCAGCGGGTGAGGAAAGGGCCACAGCAACATTTGAATTTCAAAGGCAAGCTGTTTGCAAGGAAAACAGAAGGGGAGAGGGGAGGAAGGACTTCAGGAGGAGCGAGGGGCTGGCGGGGGTCCCCCGCTGCCCCGGCCTCGCCAGGGAACGTGCCGAGGGCAGGGGGGGGCTGCAAGAAACCCCGGCTTCCACCGGCAGCCCCGGCGATGCGTGCACCGGTGCCTCTCTCCTGCCCCCCCCATACCCTTGCCATGCCCCCACTCCGCTCCCCAGGAACGGGGACGCCAGGGACAAGTCCTGACCCCAGGATGTGGCACAGGATGGGGGGGGGGACGGGGCTCAGGGATGCTCCCAAAACCAGCTCCGAAGGGGGAATTGCCTCTGCCCCTCTGCTGGGTGTGCAAAGGGTCTAATCCAGGGGGAGAAGAGCAAAAATTATTGGAAAGCTGGAGCCAGACAGGAGAGGATACGGAAGGGGGAGGAAGCCAGGGAGCCTTCTGCTCCTCCTTTTAGTTTTTAAGGTCACCGTTTGCTTTTTATGGGCTCTGAGGCCTGGGGAGGATCCGAGTGCGTTGCCCATAAAGCACAACCAGGCGCGTCCAGCCCCCGCGGGCCGGGTAACGCAGCTGCACAGTGCGCCAGGCCGGCATGGCACCCCCCGCGCCCCCCGCTCCCAGCCCGAAATGCGGCTGCTGGGATGGAGCACAGCACAGAGCACCCCTGGGAACCCGCCTGGGCGGGAGGGGAAGGGGCCCGCAGAGCCCCGGGATCCTCACACCGCCCGGAAAAACCCGTCCTGGATTGTCTGCAATTTCTTTTTCTGGGAAGCTGTTTTTTTTCTTTTACAACGAAGCCATAAACCCCCAGAAAACAAGCCCCCAGAAATGCCCCCCAGCTCCACAGGGCATAAATATTGACGGCACCGGAGTTACTCTTTGTGGGAAAGAAACAGTTATTTTTCTGCTGACGAAAGGAAACGTTTCTCCTCTCCAGATAAATGCATTTGTCCTAAAATAAGGGGTGGGACTGAGGCATCCCAGGGGACAGAGAGACCCTGCACTGCTGGCTCTGGGGAAATCCTCCATTGAACCCCCCCAAACGCAGCCCAGGTTGGGCTGGTGCCCTGCTGCCCCGTGCCTCAGTTTCCCCACCCATCAGGGCCCGGCGCTCGTGCAGGCAGCCCGCGCAGGAGGGGCTGGGAACAATCGTTATTCAGGAAGAGGAAGATTAGCCCAAGGTTTCATCATGATTTCTCGACTACTCTTGATCTCCCGCTGAAGCTGCCGGGGGGATTTTGCTCTCAGCTCCTCCGCAGCGGCTCTGCCCTGCCAAAGCCGGGGAAAAGTCCAATTTCAGCAGCTCTGAGCCCGTTCTGATCTCCTAAACCCGAATGCACTTATGCCTAATGCAGAATTAAACTGCGGCAGGCGGGGTGAGGGGGAGCCTGGGTGCGCGGCAAAGGGGCTGGGGGCACGGGCTGCCCACACAGCCCCCCACGCTCGCCTCTCCTGGCACCATCCGTCCCGTCACCAGCGGGGCACAAAGGCAGCCGACGACCCGAACCGTCTGCTCCCCCACGGCCCCAGCCCTTGTGGGCGCCAAGAGCCGAAGCAGCAGCGCAGGAGGCTGCCCTGGGCCAGGAGCACCCCCCGTGTCACCCTCACCCCGGGTTATCCCTGCAGGATGGGGACATCCAGCCTCTCCTGGCGTTCCCAGTCTGCCCATCCCGGGGCAGTCCTGCCCTGCCGTGTACGGCACTTGTGTTACTGGTGCCCCTTGGGCTCTCGCTGACGAGGCAGCAATAAAAAAACTCAAGGGCCAGGTTATTCCTAAGGCAGCTCGGCGAGGCTGCGGTCCCCTCCCAGCCACGGGGACCAGCAAACCCGGCACGGTGTGAACATCGCGGCCTGCGCCGGGGCTGTGCCACGCGGCAGCTCCGAGACGGAGCCGACGGAGCCGCCGCAGCCGTCCCCTGCCACCGTCCCCTGCCACCGTCCCCGGCTGCGAGGCACCTGCTTCTGCCGCCATTCATCAGCGCTCCTCCGGAGCCGCAGCGCTCTCACGATGTGCTGAAACGCTCAGTATTTTATGTGTCTACAAGAAAATACCAAGTGGAGTTTGCAAAGATTAGGCACATTTAAATGCAAATTGTGTTATTTCTGTCTTGAAAAGTGTCATTAATACATTTTCTGCAATTTGGAGAAATCAGTGGCAATTATTTTTTTCGAAACGAACCATTAGCCAACTTTCATTTGAAGGGGGAAAAATATCAAGAAAATCATTATATGACTGACACATTTCCTCCCAGGTCTTAGAGCTGCCGAGCTGCTTTCTCATACCAAGAATAATTACTAGAGAAAGGAGTTACAAAGTACTTCCAGGAGATGATGTGTACAAAGCCAAGTGTCTTTCCTTTCACCGTTTACCAAAGGGTTGAACCAACACGCGTGCATTAACACCGACCCCAGCCCTCGTGCCTGCCGGTCCCTCCCTGGGCACCGCCGCACTGCAGAGCCCATCGGCAGTGGCGTCAGGGCTGCTTCTAACGCCGCGGCTCCAAAAAACCCCTCGCAGACCTTCACCGGCGCTTCCTGATGCTCGTGCCCCCATGCTGAGGTTTCCCACTTTACAAAGGGATGTAAAAGGTTTTCTGGAGGGATGTAAGACATCGAAAGGGAGGAGGCTGCCGGGCGGGGGGGTCTCGGCATGGCCGAGGCGCCGGCTCTGCCGCGGTGCCCGTACCCGGGTGATGCCTGTCTATGAAATCTGCACACACCGGCTTGAATTTGGCCATTGGGCGGGATCTCTCGGCCACTCCGCTGCTAAATGAAAGGAAAAGGCAGAAAAAGAAGAGACAATCTGTGGCAAGATTAAAAGGGAAAGGGGAAAAAAAAAAAAAAAGAGGCACCTGCTCTTATTCGATTCCTCGGGGTGAGAGTGAAGAGCGAATTTACATAATGCTGTAAGTGCTCATTAACTGGGGTTAAATGACAGGCACCCGCCCATGGGGTAGGGCAGGGATACCCGCGGCCTCTCCTCTCCCCGCCACTGAGACACCTCCAGAGCAGCCCCCGCTCCCGGGGGGGGAATTTGGGACAAGCGGGAGGTGCCGGGCTGTGGGTCTGACGCGGGGCCAGGCTCCCCCAGCGCCGGGACCAGGCTGCGTCCGATTTTCCCCAACCTCCATCACCTCGCCGTAACGCAGGGTCTGGCAGCCAGCAACGCCGCACGGACAAACAGCACCATGTCCCCTTCCAAAAGTGACAAGGACAGAGCCACTGGGCTTTGCTGGAGTGCCACCGTCCCTACGACATCCCTACCAGCATCACCCAAGGTCTTGCAATGCCTCGTGCCTGCTGGATAATTAACTAAAATGCTCACTCCTCCCCAGGCGCCGACCCAGCAGCCCCCTGCCAGCAGCATGGAGGACACGGGGGCCGCGGGGCTGGCTGGGTCCCGGGGCTGACCCCGGGATGCAGAGCACCAGCCTCCATCCATCGTCAGCCACAAAGCACCCGCACGCTCCAGCACAGCCCCGCAGGCTCCGCACGGCTCCGGGGCAGCAACAGGAGGGGCACCGCAGCGGGGTGCAGCCCGCTTTGTGCCATGGGAGCCCCCACCGCGCTGCCACATCCATTCCCAGCTGCCCCCGGATCCTCTGCTCCCGCAGCTCGCCCGCCTCCCAGCCCTGCCCGTGCGTCCCGTCCCCGCAGCCAGAGCCCTGCTGCCACCCCCCGCTGGGTGACGGATGGCCGAGGGAGCGGGGTGAGGGAAGGCGGGACACAAAAACCCCCGGCGGTGCCTGCACGACCTATTGAGGGGACGAGGGATGGAGCCGCCATCCGGCTCCATGGTCCCCTCACTGGGATACGCCTCGGCCACGCCGCAGCTCCTCGCCCGTGATGGATGGGCCCTGTCATCCCTCCTGGCCCTTTCCTATTGACTTCTTTTCTTTAATATACATCATAAACCCCCAGCGCAGCTGCCTGCACATCACCCGCGGGCAGCGGCAGGACGGGGGATCGCGAACCCCCCGGTCAGAGCAGGCGATGGACGCGGACTACGGAGCATCCCCAGGACTAATGCCCTCTTGGCGCGGTGGGCTCGGAGCCACGCAGGTCCCAGCTGAAGGGGCAGCGGGGCAAGGGAGGGGTTGAACATCAGCCTCAGTCCCCAAAAACCACCCGCAGCCCCCCAAAACGCAGGGCTCTGCGGCCAGGCTCGCTCAGGGGGGTGAGAGGGTTTCCCCCGGCCGAAGGATGCAGGTCCTGCCCTCTGCAGGGCTTCGTTTGCTCCAGCAATTAAATCCCCGCTCCTGGAAAGCATCTTCTTTCCTGCCTCTCTCTTGCTCTTCGGCAGCCAGCGGCTGCGCTGGTAAACCACCTTCTCCCATCCCAGCACATCCAAATTGCTTCTCATCCATCTCAGCCTCCCAGAATGCCAGCCCCGGGCTGCGATGCCCCACGGGCTCATGCTGCGAGGGTCCCGGGGGGGTCCCCAGGGCCGTCCCCACTCTCCATCGGCCGCAGCGAGCTGCAGGCAACGCCGAAACGATGCTCTTCGAAGGAGCCGGCTCTCGGCGCTGAGCAAAACCCGGCGTGCAGCTGTTTAAGCCCCATAAATTATGTTTGGGTTACCTGCGGAATGCTTAATCAAAATAGCGTCTTTCACCCGACGGTTTGACTGATCTCCTCTCTGCTTTTAGTAGCTTTTTTCATGTCCTCTTTCGCTCCGATATGGATCCAATATCTCCCGCAGCATCCAAGGCCATAAAGATAAAAAATGGGGTAATTGTGGTAGAAGTTTATTGGTGGGAAAATACACGCGCACACAAACCAGCCCTGACAACTATTTTTCGGGCAGACGTGCGGCAGGGATAGACCCACCGGCAGGAATCGATTCATCCCCCGGCTGCACCCGCTGCGGCTGCGATCTCTGATGCACGCACCGAGTTTTACGAGGTCTTGGATGGGTGATCTATGGCCAGGGGGGTCGGGGCAGGCAGCTGCACCCTGCGAGCAGCCCAGCACCCACCGAAACACTGCCCTGAAGCGGGTGGGCTGGAAAAAAATTCAAATAAAGCAGATTGGCCTGTCCAGCCCAAGCTCTGGCTACCCAGGGTGACACCTGGAGAGGAAAGAGGATGAAAGCACGGCTTTGAGGTCAGAAGAGGTTTGGGCTGCTCTCTCCAACGCCACTGTACGTCCCCGGTCCTGTCCCACGCAGGAGCAAGGTGGGGTTTGGAGCATCCCATGGGAAGCACTGCGATTGCACCCAGCTGCCAGATCGCTCCCCTCCACCTTCGGAGGACAGAATCATACAATCACAGAATGGTTTGGGTGGGAAGGGACCTTAAAGCCCACCCGGTGCCACCCCCTGCCCTGGGCAGGGACACCTCCCACCAGCCCAGGTTGCTCCAAGCCCCGTCCAACCTGGCCTTGAACCCCTCCAGGGATGGGGCAGCCACAGCTTCTCTGGGCACCCTGGGCCAGGCGCTCACCACCCTCAGCGTGAAACGTTTCTTCCTGACATCTCATCTCAATCCCCTCTTCCAGTTTAAAACCTCCCCCCACCATGGTCAACATCAACCCTACGGCTCGGGCCCCAACAGGCAGCTGTGCCAGGAAGAATCGTCCCGCCGCCCGACGTGACAGCACCTCCCGTCCCTCTCATCGCTCCCAACCTCCCTCCATTTACTCCACTGATAAGAAAAGCCCGTCCTCAGCAGCCAGCAGCACCCGTGGCCACTGGCGAGCGAGACGTGCTCGCTCCCCTTCCCGCATCATCGAGTAAGTTGCCGGCGAAGCCCCGGTGCCCGACTCGTTATTGCCACGCTGATGCCCGAGTCAGAAATAGCCCGGCGCAGTGGCGGAGGGGAACCGCGGGAGGGATGGGAGGCTGATTAGTAAACACGGCAGATTTTTTATGTCCGACTCGGTGATGGGAAATGGAGAGAAAGCCCCGAGATGGGCTCTTCAGAGAGCCGCTTCCCAACTAGCGTCGCGCTTTAAAGTATATTTAAAATAACAACCCAATAAATAAAGAGCCGCGAGGAAGCCCGGGCAGCCGACCGGCGCAGCAAATGGATCTGCTCAGGCTCCTTCCCTGCTCCCATCGCCGATTGGGGGATAGTGTCGACGTGCCGCAGCACGCCCCGGCACGCTTGCACCGATTTCCCCTAGGTGTGATTTGGCCCGGGACCAAACCCCTTCGGCAGAGCCGGGGTCACTCCAGGGTTGCGGGAGGGCACCTCCTCCTCCCCCTGCCCCCCCAGCATCATCCCCATGCTTTTATTCCCCCAGGTACTTCTCGCACTTTCCTGCAGCACCGCGTCCATCCCGGAGGAACGCGGCTTCGTTCCCGTGCGAGCATTAAACCCGATGACACCCCCACCATCGCAGGGTGCCCCGCGAGCCCCCCCCCCGGCACCGAGCTCCCGCGAGCAGCTCCAGGGAAAAGGTACGCTGCTAATTAAACCACAACTGACTACAGCTACATTACAATTAAAAGACAATTAGCTGCGCAAGCTAGTACGGGAGTGATGAGCACGCTTTGGCAGAGAGACAAACACCCCGTCCCTCCCAGCCAGAGCCGCAGCGGTGGCCCATGGCTTTGAAGACCAGCAGCTCCTGGCCACCAGCACCCTCGCCAGCTGGGAAACCCCGGCTGCACCCCGGCACCGGCGTCGCTCCCCTACCCAGCACACCTTCCCTTCCCTGGGAGCAGGGGGGGGTGGTTTGCCCCAGCTAAAATTTAAGTGAATCCCACCTGGCACCTCCCCGCCACCCAGTGTGTTAAGCACAGCGCTGGCTTATTGTTCCCCTTTTAATTTCTAAACTCCTAATGCCTGTGTTATTAAGCCTGTAATAGCCGGTTAAATTGTGCGTGTCCTGCTGCTGCTCCCATCCTGCTAAGGGGCTAAAGCTCCGGGTGGGAGAGCCGGGGCCGGCCGGGCACCACGGCATCGTACCGGGATGGCAGCACCAGCAGGCACCGGGACCACGGGGGTGAGAGGGAGCGATGCGTTCCTCCAGCCCCCGCCTGGGAATCCCCTTTTGCCTCCTACAAGGATGGATTTGAGCCCTGGGGACGGGCGGGAGCACAAGCCAGCATCCAGGACAGCCCTGGGCACGGCTCCGGCCGGGGGGACAGGAGGGGACCCACTGTGTGCTGACACCCAGGGCAGGATGGAGGGACCCAACGGAGGCAAAGCCACGCTTCACCCCGATGCCGGCACCTCCGTCCCGTGCCGCCGGCTGCCAGGAGCGCCATGCTGCCACTCGTGTTACGAGCCCGGCAAAACCCTGCCCAGGTTTCCCACCGAGACAACTGGGGCTGCTTAAGCTCACAGATTTGGGTTTCCTTCTTTTTCTGAGCAAAGAAGAGATCCCGCGAGCTCCTCCAGCAGCGGAGATTATCAACAATTTATCAAAAACCACAATGCGCCGGCCCTTTTTCCCCCGCACTCAGCCCCGCCGCGCTCTTCCCTCCACTGCCCCCGGCTCTCCGGCAGCGTGGGTTACGGCGGCGCGATCGGATCAGCCGGGAATCGCTTTGCTTTGCTGGATCTTTATGCAAGAGCTGCAAGCTAATTCGGTTTGATCCTCGCTCGCCGGGGTCCCGGCGGAGCAGTGGCGAGAGGATGAGTGCGGGAGACAGGCTGGGATGGGGCCGCGGGTGCCGGGTGAGGAGCGGGGACGCGCCGGGAGAGCGACGAGAAGTGACAGCCGGCTCCCGCGGGATGCGGGGACCTGCATCGGGAGATGCTCAAGCAGGGAGGAGAAAACTGGGCTTAAAGGCTGATAATTAAAGCCCTCCTGTCAGGGTATTAATATCTAAATGCAACCAGTGAATGCATTAGCAGGGATCCCACTGGGGCTGTTGTGCTGTTTTATTTGATGGGTTTAATTAATTTATTTCTCTGCACACAACTGCTTCCCAACTGGTGGTGAACACGCTCGGCCACGTCTTTCTCCAGGGTGGCTCTGGGGACACCCTGAGGCAGCACGGCCGGGCTCAGCGACCCCCGCGGGGGCCGGGGGCCGCCCCTGAGCCGTCCCCCACTGCGCGGGGGCTGCAGCCCGGCTCCCACCACTCACCCACCTCGGCTCCCCCGGCTTGGCCAGCCTCCATCCGTGTCCCATCAGTCATGGTCTCCAGATCTTGGTGGCCCATCCTGGTGACCCAACTTGGCTGTACGTAGCTCCACAGAGTCCCAGCGCAGGGACCCAGCATCTCTGAGCTCCCCAACACATGCTCAACCTCTTCCAAACAGGGCAGGAGCCTCCTCCACCTCCATCCCCCTCATGCAGCACAGCTGGGCTCACGGGTGGGGAGGAAACCCACCCCCCAGCCCTGCAGCTGCTCACCGCCCTCATTAGGGACTCTCATTAGGGACACATGAGCCCCCCGGTGCTTTGTGGGGGCCCTAACAGGGTGGCCCTCTCCTTGCCCAATGCTGGGCTCACCCACCCCGGGCTCAACCCCAAAGCATCGAGGGGACAGGGACACACAGAGGACCCACCCACCCAACCAGCACCCCCCTGCGGCATCGCCGGCACCCGGCACCCCCAGCCCAGGGCCTTTACATCCCCCTTCACCCCTTCAACCTTCCCCTGTGTTCATACAAGTGTCTCCCTCCACAGCCAGAAAAGAGACCGGCCCCGCAACGGGAAAGGTGCTGCCAAGGGCAGGATGGAGCTGGGGTCACCGGGGGCTGTGTCACCGCAGGGCATGGCCCCAGGCTCCCGTGGGGATGGCAGTGCCATGTGCCAGCATCGCCCCCCGTGCCGTCCCGGCACACGGGCACCGGTGGCTGCTCTGCTGCTACGCACAGGGCAAGAGCCCGTGAAAACCCCGGGGCCACCCCTGTCCCCGGCGATGAGGGGCAGGGACCAGGAGAGAGGTGCTGCGGAGATCAGCGGAGTTTTATTTATGCCACACCAAGAGGGAAATAAAAGGCACCTATAAATTATATGATTTCTCCTGCCACACTGGTAACAGGAGCGAGGTGGCTGCTGGTGACAGCCAGAGACTCCGAAATGCCAAACTGGCCACACCGTGTGCCACCGCGCCAGCGCCGGGGCCACCTCTGTGTCCCCCAGGCCCAGCCGGCAGCTCAGCTCCCCTCCGGCTGCGCCCGCGTCCTGGGGGCTGCGCCCAGCCCCGGGGGAAGCAGCTTTGCTGCGGGGAGACGAGGCACCCACTGATGCTCCCCCCGGTCCCCCCTGTCACCACTGCCGCAGCCGTCCCGCTCCCCAGCCCGGGGAAGACAGGAGGAGGCTGCGGCGCGGGGTCAAATGATGGATGGGCTGAGCAGAGACGAAGGTCTCCGCCTCGTCACTTCGCCGCGGCGAGGAGCATCCTGGAGCATATTTATGGCTGCCATCCTTTACAGACCAGAAGCTGTTACCTCCAGGCACACGCAGTCCCAGCAGCCTTTAGAGGACAATAAATCGCCACTTCCAATGTGACAGCGTGGAGAGAACGGGCAGGACACAGGGACTGTGGTGGGTGCTGGGTCCGACCAGCTCCGAGTCCCCATCCCGAGCTCCATGCACGTCTCTGGACGTGACGAGCCACCTCGCCCCATCGCAACATCACACACCCTAGAGGCACAGGCGGTCCCCGGGCTGCGCACACACGGATGTACGCACGTACGGGCACACCCACACGCACACCTGCAGGCACGGACAGGCATACACGCACCCCAACACACGCGCTCGGGTCTCCCTTACTTCATCCTCCCTCCCATCGTCACCAGCCCCACCACAAGGGGAGACGCGAGCAGTCGTGGCTCCCTCTCCCTCTCCCTCTCCTCTCCCCCGGGCTCCCCGAGGAGCAGCGGGCAGATGTTTGCTCTGTGACAATCTGCATCCTGCTGGATTCGATAATAATATCAATTACCCCGAGCTTTCATCCACGGAGCTCTGCGTTCGCTGTAAATAGGGATGGATGGAGCCTCTTCACTGCCAGCTGGAGGGGCAGGGGGTGCCACGCAGCAGCTTTGGGGATGCTGAGCCTGGCGACAGATGGGGAGGTCACAGGGAATCAGTGGCAGAAGGGGCAGGGAGAGCCTGGGGCTGGATTCCCTCTGGGAAATGGCAAAACGTTGTAAAACTCCTCATTTCCAGCCTCAGCTGGAGGGGAAGCCCTGAGCCCTGCATCAGTGCTGCTGGGGAAGAGCGGTGCTGTTGGGGGAGACGCCGGCCCCAGGCTCGGGCTGCCGGGGGGGTGGATGCCGGCAGGTCCTCGTCAGGGCTCTGCCACCGGCTGGTGGGGCGGGGGGGCAGGAGTGTCCCTGCTTGGCCACCCCCTGCACCCCAGGGAGTGCCCCGGGCACCGAGCGCTCGCCCCCTCGGGGCATCCCTCTCCCTTCAGGCTGGGTTTCGCAGTCCTCGGGGCGAGGGACATGATGGGCGGCCAACCCCAAACCTCCCCTGGAAGCCCAGGTCTAGCCCTGGGGTGGGTGCTGCCCCCCGCTATCCCGGGCAGGTCTGCCCGCTCACCGGGCTGCTCGTCAAAGGGGGGGTATCATTTTTTCACGCGTGTTATTATTTTGGCAGCGCTGGAGTCAAGTAGCTCAATTAAGCAATAACTGCCTCTGTACAGCCGCCCACACAGCCCGCGGTAAATAATTAAATGCTGAAATAATACAGCAGATGGGAAGCAGCACGGAGAGAGATCCGAGAGGAACCCGAACGGCTCCTGCCACGGCAGCAGCTGCGCGGGGCCTGGGACGCTGCCCACGGCGCACGGCCCCGGCCGCATCCAGCATCCCACAGCCCTGGCCGGGGAAAGCGTCCTACAGGTGCCACGTGTGGGCACGGCTGTGGCGCGGTGTGCCTCGGGACCCCCTGCCAGCTGGGGGGCTGCGGGTACCCCAGGGTGGAGAGATGGAGATGTCCCTCCCCAGCTGGCAGCATCGGGGACAGGGCATAGGCCATCCCGCTTGACCCCGCTCCGGCAGCCCCCGTGTCCCTGCGGCGCTGGCTCTCTCCCAACCGGCTCATCCCCATCCCTGCTCGCCACCGCTGCAGCAGCACCAGGACACCAAGCCCCCAAAAACGTGGGAAAACGCCTGGAGGGGAAATTCCCTCCCAAACCCTGGCTTCCCGCTCCACTTCCCCCTTCCCGAGGAGGCGGCAGAGCCAGCCGAGCCAGAGCGGCGGCACACGGAAAAACATCATGGAAAATTTTAACCAAGCCTCGCTATTGATCTAGACGCGAAGCACATACCCAAGCAAGCCTGCCGCTCCGCTCGCAGATGATCTGCATTTATCTGCTTCAACCAAGTACAGGAGCATCATCGAAAGGCCTAATTACAAGCTGCTGATAGATAAGTATTAATGGCAAACCCCCAGGAATAAAAATACAGCTTGGAGTTCGGAGGGCTCGGCACGGGAGCCTCGCCTGTGCCTGGTCCAGCCAGGAGCGGTGGCCGGTGTGGAGCTGGCAGCGCCCGAGCACCGCGTGTGCCAGGTCCCTGGCTGCACCCGGGCACAGCCGGCCGCGGAGGCAGCAACGGCAGCGAAGGCTTTCCGAAGGGCGCCGTGGACGCTGCAGCCCTGGTGCTGCCCGGCTCCCATCTACCTCCCAGGAAGCCGCGGGAGCCCCACAAGCCCGCGGCCAGGGCCCTAATGAGCCTTGAAAGTGGCTCCTGCCGTCTCTGAAGGGCCGGCAGCGTTTATACAAGGGGCTGGTTGCGGGTCAGTGGCCGCAGGCTGCTGTTTTATTGAGATCTCGCAGGGCACCGGCTCCCGCCCGGCACGAGGCAGCCGGAGCATCCTCTCCATATTCACATTTCCATCACATCCTCCTCAGACAGCACCGGCTCCACTCCTCCATCTGCTTAAATGCCACCTCCAGAAGAGATTGGCTCGAAACATCTTCTCCCCTTGTCACTTGTTTCCCATCCTCCTCTTAAGGATTCGCCTGCTTGGTCCTTGGAGTTTGGGAGGGCTTTGGAGTTCGCGGGACCCGGGAGCGAGGCAGAACGCCTCTGCCTGGGCTGGGGCAGGGCACAGCCTCACCACCCCCGCGGTGTGCTTCGGTCTGGGTCCCCCGGCCACACCAGTGCTCCCGCGCCGCGTCCCCACAGCCTGGCGTGAGCAGGCACGTGCAGCCGGCCGGGCGCAGGCCCCTCTGCAGCCATGGGAGAGGCACAAAATCCCATCTCTGAACGCAAACGGCGCCCGTTCGGTTCCATGACAGCTCGCCTCGGACAAGGATGCAGTGTCCAACCCCCAGCTGTCACCCACGTGGGGACAGCCCTGGGGACGGTCCTGCCCCCGGCTCACAGCCAGGAACAGCTTCACTGCTGCTTATTTTCTGAGCGTGAATTGAGTCTCAGCTGACAACAGGCTTTTCTGCAAGATCTACCTGCCCGGCGCCTGGCAAATCAGATCTGTAAAACGACCCCGGGAGACGTCTTCCAGATCTTCATCTCCTCCATTATCAGCTCCCAGCCAATTTCAAAACAGCCCCGGCACACGGCTCCGAGCTGCTCTCGGAGCTTCGTCTCACACCCAGCCCAGCCCCGGGGAGCAAGATGCCATCCTGGGATGGCCTGGGATGAACTGGGATGAACTGGGATGCTTTAGGTGTCTCCCTCTGCGTGGCTGGAGACGCACGCACATGCACGCGTGCTCCCCGGTGGCTCTGCTGGGGGTCTGCTGCCCGCTCCAATGGCGGGGGGGGCTCCATCCCTTGGCCAAACCCCCCCTGTCACCTCCCCATCTCGATGGCTGGGGGGCTCCATCCCTTGGCCAAACCCCCCCTGTCACCTCCCCATCTCGACGGCGGGGGGGCTCCATCCCTTGGCCAAACCTCCCATGTCACCTCCCCATCTCAATGGCGGGGGGGGCTCCATCCCTTGGCCAAACTCCCTGTGTCGCCCCCCCAGCACCGCACCCACCTGCCTTTGGGGACCACCCCGATGCGCAGCACCCCGCACCCAGCTCCCCCCAATTCCGTTGCTGGGAAGGTGGCAGTTGCGGGGGGGGGGACCCAGCGCAGCTGTGCTGGCAGGGGATGTGACAGGGTGTTACAGCCCGTACCCCGCCCCCCCCGGCACGCTGTCGGGGAGCATTTTTCCCGGGAGCTGCTGAATAATTTGCATCCGCCAAGACGCAGCTTCTGGGCCGTGTTTGTCAAAGTCAATCTGCAGCTCGCTGCCTCCGGAGATTCGAACATGATAGCGGCATCAAGCCTAAACGACACGCGTGGTGATTGCTCCACCGCTGTCCCCCCCGGCGCTGGCGCAGACCCGCACGGCCGGCCCCGAGCAGCAGCGCCTCGCTGGGCTGGCGCTGGGGACCCTCTGCCCACCCCAGCGCAGCCCCCATCGCTCTCGACCCCGGGGCTGCAAATTCTTGGGTCCCAGCAAGGAAAGAGCCCCCGGCTCACGGGGTGCCACAGGGAGGAGGTTTCCATGGCCCCCCCATCCCTGCTCCTGGACGAGGCCATCGCGGTGCTCGGTGGGAAGCTCCAAGGGGACCAAACGCTATTTCCAAGCATCAAATGCAGGAGCATCGCCCCCAGCTCCAGCACCAGCCCTTGTGTGCCTCCCCATGGAGCGTGTCTCGAGCTGGCGGTGCTCAGCTCCCACCTCGCCCTCCCTCCCCGGCGCCGTGGGCAGGGGACAGCGGACACTCCAGGACGTTCCCTGCGTGACAGCTGCTGATCCTGCGACAGACTCGTGTTCGCTCGGGGACCGGCTTTGTTCCCCACACAAAGGGAGCTGCCAGGGAACAGGCGGCAGCGCAGGCAGAGGGACGGGGACTCTGCGCAACGCTGGGGGAGAAGGGGGCTTGTCACAGCCCTGGCAGGCACGGTGACACCGGGCTGAGACGGGAGCGGAGGGGGAAGAGATGGCTCGGGTCTAGCACGGGGGCTCACCCCACCCTGGGCCATCACTGCTCCTCGCTGAGCCTCCCAAGCACAAAACCGCACCAAAAGTCCCTTTATGGGGTGTCCCCCCAGTCCCTGCCCTGTGCCGAGGAGGGAGCCCTTGGAGAGGGACCAGGCAGGGGGCCAGGCTGGGCTGTGTGACACGGGGACATCGTGGGGATGGCGCCAGAGCTGCCAAAGCCCCGACGAGGGGGAGCCGGGAGCGTCTCCGTCTCTCCCAGCGTACCGCAAGTCTCCGCAGCACCCTGCGCGGCACAGCCAGACCTGCCAGGGACCCTGGGGACCCGCCAGCCCTGCTCCCCCCAGGGCAGGACACGCTGCCCTCCCATCCCCCTGCCTCATCCGTCACCAGTCACAGCCATTTGCAACCCCAGCTCAGCGCCGTGGGATCCCCACCCTCCCCTCGCTCGCCTGCCGGCACGTGCCAGCCCCACCAAATCCCAGCTGGCGTCTCCGGTGGTTTGCGCTCGAGCCGGCTGCATCCCGGCACTCCATCACCTTCCTCCGGCAAGGCCTGCCCTTCGCTTCCGAAGTTCCCGATTCAAGGGGAGTGGGGGCTGTTCTCACTTTTATGTGCTATCTATAGTCCCCTCTTTACCTCTATATATAGATTATATATCTTGTAGCTAATCTTTTTGCAATCATAAAACCATTAAATTAATTAACCAAGGGAAAGAGAGGAAAGGCTGGATGCCCCCCGAAGAACAGATGATCGTTTTACATTTATTTATACCAGAATTAAAGGCAGGCCAGCCCCAGCCATGCCAGGCCCCAGGCGGCTCCCGACAACATGGAGCAGAGCCACGAGTCCACCGCGATGGGCCCCATGGGCTGATCCGGCCCCGGCGCCGCGAGCTCTGCCGGCACCGCAGCCTCCGGCTCTCCTGCCTGTTTTTCAGGTGGGAAAACGAAGCACGGGAAGAGCTGGAGGTGGCTGAAGCCCTGCGGGACCTTAAGCTCCCGCAGCCCTGCCGTCATCTCCCCGCGGGATGCGGAGGACGGGAAGGGGGTGCCGAACCCCACGCTGCCCCGCCGCGTTCCCCCCCCCGCAGCCCCGGCGCGGCTGCTCCCGCCTCGCAGACGTGCGAGAAATCCCAGCTCGGGCGCAGGGCGGGGAGGGAGGGTGTGAAGCGGTGACAAACCGGCAGCGACTGCCAGCAGCAGCCGGCGGCCAAGGAGCTGCAGCAGCCGGCGCAAGCAGCCGCGGGCGCTGGAGGTCTGGTCCCCGTGTTTTTGGGGGACAGCTCAGCGGGAGGCGATACCTGCATATTTGCATCCAAACCCAACCCCAGCTCCTTCGCTTGAGGTCGAGAAACATCCTCACCCGGAGCTGGGCATGCCTGGAGCTTCTCCAGAGGGGTTGGGCTGAACCACTGCGTTCAGAGAAGGGTGACGCCGGGATGAGCACCCAGGGAAGGAGACCGCGGAGCACCCAGGGCTGCCTCCCCCCGCGCCGACACGCCGGGACTGGGGGAGCTTCCCCCTCCGCGGGCTGGCGGCTGATTGATCGGCTGTCTGCCCGCAATCCCCAGCCGTCACTCAGCCCCTAATCCGCAGCCCTGATGCATTCTCCTCACTGACAACGAGCTGACACGGTTTTCATTGCACTTAATCAGCTCTTTAAATTTAATGCCCCAATCGGCAGCATCTGCATTGGCCACTCGACAGCGGCCGGGTCCCGCAGAGGTGGAAGCCAGCAGGAGGGATGAAATCCCTCACTGGAATTTTAAGGACGGGGCCAGCAGCATGAAGCCGCTTTCGGCATCCAGGAGCCCCGGCAAAGGACCCCCGTCCAAAAAACCCGCTCAGCTCCCAGTATTTCCCAGCCGCGCTGGCAGCAGCCCGGCGCCGCTTCGGCAGCTCTCCTCTTCCTCCCGCTCACGGCGGGGAGCAGCCCAGACATTGCCTGGGCGAGCAAAGCCCTGCGGTGTGGCATGTGTCTCCTGGCTTGGGTGACGTCCTCCCCACACTGTCACCCCCGCAGTGGCCCTGGCTGCAAACCGCACTGGAGCACGTGTCCCTGCCGGCAGCGCCGCTGGCCCCAGACGGAGGGGACACAAACGCACCCCAGGAGCGGCCGTGCGCGGTGCTGAGCCCCCCGCAGAGCATCAGCCCCGGCCACGGGCGTCGTCTCCCTGTCCACACACCTACTGGGGAACCGTCGGGTCCTTCAGCAGCTCCCGGTTCCCACCAGCCTCCCGGGAAGGTGGAGCTGGCGCCCAGCCACGGCACTGCTGCACTGGCACCCGCGCGGAGCCGCGAGCGCAGCCTGGATCCACGGCACATCGCTGCCACCAGCCCGGCCCCATGGGGCTCTGCCAGCCAGAGAGGGGCTGCAGGGGGCTTCGAGCCCTTGGGGAGGAGGAGGAGGAGAGGAGGAGGGGGAGAAGAGGAGGGGGAGAAGAGTTTTCACTCATCTGATTCCCGCAGATGTGAAGCCGAGACACACACCGTGCTGGAGCTTGGGTGCAGCTATGCGTAGCGGCCCCAAGGATGTCACGGTCCCCGGCTGGTGGCTCCAGGGTCTGACAGCATCCACACCCGACCATGGTCCAGGACACAGCCCCCCACTCCAGGCTGGTGAACACCCAGAAGCCCCCCAGAGTGACAGAGGAGGGGACCCAGTGGCACAGGGACAGCGGGGGACCTGGACCTGGGGGAGTCCTGCGGTGAAGCTGGATGACGGCCACCGTGGAGCAGCGGGAGGAGGAGGTGACGGCCAAATGCCAGGCTGGGCTGGCCCAGCCAGCCACGGGGGACTGACGGACGCGGGGAAGGAAGCCTTGCTGGGAGCAGGGGAGCGGAGCAGTGACAGCCGGGGACACGCTGCTCTACCGCAGGGCAGCCAAACCGAGCGCTGCGGGCAGAGGGGGACGGTGGGCTTCGCTCCACCTGAGACATGTGGGGAACGATGGGAATGAAGAGCCCAGCCAGGCTCTGGGGCTGACCGGCAGCAAAGGCAGCATCAGCCCTTCCCAGGCGAGCTCAGCCGCCCGAAGCGCACGCTGCTGGGAGCAGCTGGGGATGGGCACAGGGATGCAGACAAGGCTGATCCCGACTCTGAAGCCGCTTCCCAGGGGACTGGGGGCTGCTGGGACGCAGCCGGGGGCTCCCACCGTGGCCAGCAATGGACACTGTGTCCACTTGGAGTGCGCAGGACTGATGCCAGCGGGGTGGGAGATGCCCGCAGCATCCCACCGCGGTGGGGTTCCTCCCTCCCCAGCATCCTCCCAGTGCCAAATCCTGGGGGACACCAGGGCAGCGGCCAGCAGCCCCCTCCCGCCGCCAGCTCCGCTCACCACGCTGCAGAGACCCGGGGAATCAGGGGACAGGAGAGATTTTTCTCGTTTCACCTTTCTTTGTACTTTTATGCTAATGGCAATAATAGGAATTAAACATCTCCCGCGCAGCAGAACAAAGGCCTCTATTGAGCGGAGATCAGTGAGACGGCCGCTGCCAGCAGCACGGCAGCCGGATAAAGAGCCCCGGAGCTCTGGAGCAGGAGCGGGGGGCAGCGGGGTGGGGAGCACCCCATACCCCTCCAGTGACCCCCAGCCCCGGTGCTGGGGTTCATCTGCCGTGGGTGCACCACAGCCCCACCGCCGCAGCCCCGCATCCACAGCAAAAAGCCTTCGGAGGGAATCTCCCGAGCATTTTGCCAGCTGGCCGGACCTGGACCGTGCCTGCACACAGGCACTCGGGCAGCAGCCCCCCATCTGCTCGGGGCAAGGCAGCCCCCCCGGCCCCCCCTTTGCCTGCCAGCGCCCGCAGGCAGCGGGCGGCAGCTCTGGCTCCATCCCTCACATGCCGCGGTCCGTGCTGTGCAGGGCGAGAGCGGCTGCGGGCAGGCGATCGCCTGGGATGCTCCAGCCTGCCCTACATTCCTCCTAAATATAGCCGGCCAGGTGCTGCCGCTTCGCCCGCCGGAGCCAGCTCAGGAGAGGCTCAGCGTGGTCCAGCTCACTGTGCCCTGGGATGCTGAGCCCATCCCTGCCCGTGCCCCCAGCGCCGCCATCCCCGTCCCGCAGCCCCCGCGTCCCCTCTCCCATCCCTGCCCGCCAGACCCGCGGCAGCGGTGGCTGAGCGGGGTCGAGGGGCCGGTGGCAGCCAGGGGAGGCAGCCAGATGGTCGGATGGACCCATTCCCTGCAGCTGCCCCCTCCCCATACCAGGGAGCCAACCCCAGAATAGACGGGAACACGCTTCCCTCGCCCCCGTGCTGCTGACAGTCGCGGCGGCAGAGGAGGATGAAAAGGCAGAGCGGAGCTCGCCACGCACGCTCACTCTCACCTTCTGCTCCCCAAACTGCCGGGGAGATACGGAGGCTGTGCTGGGGCCGCGGGGAAGGGGTGGGAGAAGGGCTCGTCCCCAGCTTGGCACGTCCCCAGGTGCCTCCTGTCCCCAAGAGCTGGCAAAGGGACACGGCAGGAGCATGACCGCCTGCTGCAGTGGCTGTAGAGGATCCCCCACCACTTTTTGGGCTTTCTCCTCCCTGCAGGCGTTCTGCTGCCGCAGAGCCGGGGCTGATGCACGACCCGGGGCCCGTTTGCTCCTCGCCAGCTCTTTTGCTCGGGGCTCTGCACCCTGGGGCCCTGCAGCAGCAGCGATGCCAGTGGAGACCCCCCCTGTGCCGCGGGGGCCAGGATCTGTGTCGGTGCTGGAAACCAGCTCCCACCACAGGCTCCCAGCTCGAAGGCAGTTGCCATCCTGGACTTTCCTCTCATCCTGGAGCATCTCTGAGCTGAGGAAAGGCCGAGAGCCCCGGGGCTGTTCACTGGAGAAGAGCAGGCTGAGAGGGGATCTCAGCAATGCTCAGCAAGAGCTAACGGGCGGGGGGCAAGAGGATGGGGCCAGGCTCTTCTCAGTGGTGCCCGGGAACAGGACAAGGGGCAACGGGCACAAACTGGAACACGGGAAATTCCATCTGAACACGAGGAAAAACTTCTTTGCTGTGAGGGTGGCAGAGCCCTGGCACAGGCTGCCCAAGAGGTGTGGAGTCTCCTCTGGAGACAACCCAACCCCACCTGGACGCCATCCCTGTGCGACCTGCTCTGGGTGACCCTGCTCTGGCAGGGGCTTGGACGGGATGATCTCCAGAGGTCACTTCCCACCCCGGCCAGTCTGGGATTCTGTGTGATCCTGTTTCTCCCCAGGACCCAGAGAACAAACAGCCTCTCCCCACTTCGAGCTCGGCTCTTGGCCACCCCGCTCCCCTGCTCACCACGGCGCAGAGCGATGCTGCAAACAGCACCTTCCCCTGTGGGCAAGCACGGAGCCCCCCAGCCCCAGCCCCGCTGCTCTCTCTGCACCCTGGCTCCCCGAGGGGCTCGTGGACCCCCTTCTCCAGGCAGCCCCACGCCAATGCTCCTGCTCGGGGACTTGACTCCGTCACCCCCGCTTCCCACTGACTGATGGCAGCTCCTTCATCTGCACAAAGCCCCAGATCCTCATCAGCTGCAGCTCCTTAATGACCCCCTTCCCAGGGGCTGCCCTTCTCGCTCGCCAGGTTCAGGAAAGGGCCTGGGATTCTGCGGCAGTTCCTCTGACGGAGCTCCCAGGGCAGGATCCACCCTCCCATGGATGCTGTGGGGGGAGCAGCCCCAGGCCAGCCCCCTCCGGCTGCCCCACATCCTGCGGTGATGCCCGTGCCAGCGCCCGGCAGCTGCTAACAAGGGGCTCGGGGTGGGTGGTTGGGCACCCATGCAGGAATTAATTGGGCGCTCGTGCATGGATTACTTGGGTGGCCATGCAAAAATTAATTGGGCGCTCGTGCGTGGGCTGAATGTGTGCTCATGCATAAATTATTCGGGTGCTCTCACGTGAGCCCTCTGAGCGCTCCCGCACGACCCACTCCCATGCCCGGGCCCGGCGGGTTCGGTACCCGGCGTTCTGTGCCCGATGGAGATGGGGAGGAGACAAGTCTGTTGCCCGCAGGGGATCGAGGAAGCGGCACCAACATCACCGACATCAGCCTTTCCCCCTTTTCTGCGCTCGCCACCCGGCTGATCTCCACATTCCCGCCTCTCCATCACCCCCCGCTCCGGCAGTCCTGGGGATGGAGCAACATCTCGGACACCGGCTCACGCTGTCCTTGTCCTTATTGTCCCCCGCCTGCCCCCAGCCCCCTGCCCAGGCATGCAAACCCCCCATGGTGTTCTCCAAAACCCAACGGCCTCTTCCTCTCCCCAGAGCCGGGGGTCACGCACAACCTCCATCCCCCCCACGCAGCCCCACGCACCCGGGGTGGGACAGCCCCATGGCTGCAGCCCCTCATCCCCTCCGGACCCTCCATGCCTCCTGCCCCGCTCCGCTTATTTTGCTCCGTGTGCTGTGTTCCCCTTTGCCCCCGGGTCCTGCCCAGGCATTTCTCCAGGCAGGAGCTGAGGGGTTCACACCGCAGGGCCCTGGTCTGACTTAGGGACTCCAGCTGCTGCCGCCAAATAAAGGATGCTCTTTTAAAAGCTCCCAAAAGCTTCGGCTCTGGCAGAAAGCTGATGTTCACCTTGAAAAAGCCATTTGCTGAAGGCCAGAGACACCATCTCTGCTGAAGTCAAAAGCTGCTCCAGTAATGGATGTGCAGACAAAAGCGCCGACTTGGCAGCGGCGAGTTGCCGGAGCCCCCTTGCCCCCTCCTTCCGCAGCAGCAGCGGCAGCCGGCTCCTCGCTTGGCCCGGCACCCCCGTGTGCGGCCGGGCACCGCACGCGAGGGTGGCTTTTCTATGGCCAAACCCAGAGATTTGGGTACTGAGCCCTGTCTTGCCTCCCGAACAGCTGGGGCTGCGCAGGATGCGGCCCCAGGCTGTCAGATGCCTTTGCCGGGAGAAATCCCGCCTTGCTCCCGGGAAGGAAGGAGGGAGGAAAGACAGCGTGGGAGAAGGGATGCACTGCTCGCCCAAAAACACGCTTCCTCCTGCTCCTCCTCCTCCTCTTCCTCGCTGCAAACAGCCGCTGCCGCTGCTCTGCAACACGCAGCCCTCCCCGTCGCGTCCCCGTCCAAATGAGCCTCCCAAATGCCAGCCCCGGGCTGGCCGCACCTGCGCAGGGCACCCTGCCCGCGGCGCGGGGCATCGCCCCAACCCCTAATTAGCTGCCTCGTTAGGGCTGCCTGACAGAGCGGCGGGAAGCCTAATTACAGCAGTGTTCCACCATGACAGGGTTAAATTAACCTCGTGGGGGGCTCTCCCCTGCCCTGCCCCACTCAGGCGGCTGAAGAGACGCTTCCCCGATCCCGGCCGCCGGCCCCACTCCGCTTATTCCCTGAATTGGGGATATTTTCCCCAGCTGCAATCTCGGCTGCAGCCCCTGGCCGGTCGGTGTCCGTCTGGGGGCTCCCCACATCCACCCGAGCTGCTTCCCCATTGCCTCGGGATGCTGGAGCATCCCCTGGCATTCGTCATCCCATTAAACCCCTTGGATGACCAGGCTTTGCCCCAGCCCGCCCAGCAGACGGCCCAGTTCGGGCCCCAACACACAACGCAGGAGCTGCAGCGAGCGCGTCCCACCCTCCCCGGCTCTAATGACTTGACATTTCGAGCGTGAGAAGACACGGAGGCCTTTTCAAATAGGAAGTAATTCATAAATCCAAATATTTCAGTTAACAATTGCCTTTTTCCCCCCAAACTGTCCAATCTCATAAATATGCATTTCCCTCTTTTCACTTTCTACAAATCTATTATTGTTTTTACCGACAACAGGAGGCTGAGGTTTGCATTAGGAGTGCGTAATTTATCATTAAAATGTAATTTATAACATATAGAGTAGAGCATAATAAAGTCTGGATGCGGTGATGGATGGCCGGGAAGCATGTGTTTAAAGGGTATCTTGTTTACATCCTCGTAGGTCTGCTCAGAAAGGGGAATGGGATTGTTTAAAGATTATTACCTCTGTGCTCTGCGTTACCGTGTGCTCCCCCCGGCTCCTCCGCACCCCCATGGCCCTCCCGCCCCCCGGAAAGCCCCGGAGGAGCGTCCGGCAGAGCCACTGTCCCTGGAACTTGAGGTAGGAATTGCTGGGAGTTTATAGGGCATCGGACGGATGCTGCACCCAGGCCAGGGAAGGGAGAGCACCCAGGAAAGGGAGA
Organism: Larus michahellis; assembly: GCF_964199755.1. Taxonomy (NCBI): domain Eukaryota; kingdom Metazoa; phylum Chordata; class Aves; order Charadriiformes; family Laridae; genus Larus; species Larus michahellis. The sequence continues at coordinate 820,997 of NC_133914.1, read as the reverse complement.
ACACCCATGGAATGGTGAGGACCCATGGAAGGGAGAGCATCCAGGGAATCGTGAGCACCCAGGGAAGAGAAGGCACCCAGGGAATGGAGAATATCCGTGGAAGGGAAAATATCCACAGAAGGGTGAGCACCCAGGGAAGGGTGAGCACCCATGGAAGGATGAGCACCTATGGAAGGGAGAACACCCATGGAAGGGTGAGCACCCAGGGAAGAGAGAACACCCATGGAAGGGTGAACACCCATGGAAGTATAAGCACCTATGGAAGGGAGAGCATCCAGGGAAGAGAGAGCACCCATGGAAGGGTGAACACCCATGGAAGGATGAGCACCCAGGGAAAGTTGAGCATCCAGGGAAAGGAGAGCATCCAGCGATGGGTAAACACCCAGGGAAGGGAGAGCACTCATGGAAGGGTGAGTATCCAAGGAAAGATGAGCACCCACGGAAGGGAAGAGTATCCAGTGGTGGGTGAGCACCCAGCAGTGGGTGAGCACCCAGGGAAGGCAGAGCACCCACCCGCTCTTCGGCATCGGGGTGCTCTGCACGGCACAGGCAGCGACGGGGCTGGAGTGCCGTCGGCTCCAGCTGGATTTGAGCACCCGGGGAAGGCTCTGCCCTCCTCTGAGTTATTGCAGCGCAGGCGGAGATGAACCAGTCAAAACTTTGATTTCCCAGCGAGCGGAGCAGAGAATACATGTATTTATAGGCAGAAGGGACCGCTGTGAACGCCGAGCTGTCACTCGGCTGACAGCGTCAGGACGCGGTGCCACCAGGAGCCGAGTGCGGGCGAGACAGCCAGAGCACTCTCCTCCCAGGGACTTTGGCGCGGCGGCTGGTGCAGAGCTCGCCCGAGCAGAGACGGCCGGGGCCGCTCCCCGAAGTGATTTATTTGCAGCACAGAAGCCAAGAAAATTGTCTTTTATATATCAGCGGCCGCTGGCTCTGCTCCCGCCGGCCCGTGCGAGCGGCTGCACGCCTGCGGTTTGCACCCGCGCCAGTCCCTGGGCCTCCTCTCTCCTAAATATTAAATAAAAACAAGGGATGTGGGATGCGGGAGCAGGACATGCCGGTCCAGGCTGCATCCCCGCATCACCAGCGAGCTGAGAGGACGCTTGTGGCAATTTAGGTGTTTTAAGGCTGCAACTGCAGGCAATTTGGGAATGCCTGGGAATTATGGAGGGAAAAGGCTCCCCAGAGGGAGACGGGCACGTGCGGGCAGCCGGCATCCCACGTGCCTGGCCTTCGGACGCGATGCCAGGCACCACCCTGCTCTCCGTCCCCGGGGCGCGAATCCCGCAGGGCCCAGCTGATCCGGCGGAGATTCTGGCTTCATTCCTGAGCTGCCGAAAGCCGAATCCGGCCCATTGTTTTCAATCTGTCTGCTTTCAAATTGCTCCTAAATAACACAGTTTATCTTTGGCTGATTGAGTCTAAGAATTTTGCAATTACAGACAAACAAGGACATTCAGCATCACATGTTATTTGCATTTTTAAGGACCAAGACTTTTTTCTGCGTGTTTTTGTCTAACGATGTGTCGGGCTGGGGCTGACGAGCGATTCCAAACCCCGGCCGTGTCGCGCGCTCAGCCCATGGACCCGATCCCCGGCGTGGCTCCTCTCCCCGGCCCCCAGAACCCCTCAAGCGTGTGCCCCCCCCGAGCCCAGCCCGGCTGGGGGAGCAAACTCAATCCCCAATGGTGCTGTACTTGGCGTTTTTCCCCTCCTCTCTCCGCTGCAGTGAAGCTGCAGGAAGGCAGCGGCGCCACAGAGTGACCCCAAAGCATCCCTGGGGCCGGCGGCAGATCCGGCACCGGTGTCACTGGATCGCCCCGCAGTGAAACTGGTCCGTCTTGCGGGGGACCATGTGCAAACTTGTGCTTCCCGCAGGCGATCCCAATCCTCATCCCGCACAAATCCCACACAGTCCGGGAGCCCACCCATCTCCCCGTGCAGCTGGGGCGAGCCGGGGCGTTGCACCCCCCATCCCAACACCCAGCGCGGTCTCCACGGGGCGCTCAGCCAGGGGTCAGCAGCCCCACTGCTGTGTTCCGGCTTTTTATTCCCTTTTATTTTTCCGGCATGCCCTAACCTGCCGCCCGGCTGCTCCATTAGGTAGGGCTCCATCCTCCAGGCCCCTTTTTCTGCTCTAATTACCTCCCCCCTCGGCACGCACCCCCCCGCCGGCGCTGCAGACCTCATTGATCACCTTGTCAAAACTTCCCCGCTCGCCGGGCTGGGGGAGCGGGGCCGCGGCGGCGAGGAAGAGGAGCAGGAGAGGTGTAATTACTCCCTCCGAACGATGCCAGGGGTCCCAGAGCTGTATGAATGATTAATTACAGCCCGCCTGCCTGCGCGGAGAAGCCACGGCTAATGCACTAAGTGCTCTCCCCTCCAAATACCTGCTCGAAGCCCGGAGGGAGCGAAGCAGCCGCGGAGCAACTGCGGTGCCAACGCCGCACACAAACCCTGGGCAATGCCCCAGTTCCAGCCCGCGGGTGCTCGGCCAGGCACCCATCCCGCCCGGCTCCCGCGGGAAGCACGTGGGTGCTGACCCCCAGCAAGGACAAGGAACCCGTAGCAGGCACCCAAGCCGTGCCCATCGTGCTGTTACCCCCCACATCTCCTTTTCCCCCCTCCCCAGCTGCCCACCTCCCACCCTTTTAGTCAATTCTTTGAAATACCGGCTTGGGCAGCCTGGAAAAATAAGCCGAATCCCTGGATTTTTGCAGCAGGGAGGAGACGGGGCTCACCCGCCACGGTCTTTGCTATCGCTGCTAAGGGGGTGACCGCGCCCAAGCGGGTCCCGGCGTGGCCGTGGGTGAAGGGATGCTCCAGACATGCCCGGGTGCCGGGAAGGGGCCGGACACAGCCCCCGTCTCAGGCGGGGTCCTGCCCTAGGGCCGCGCAGCCCCTCCATCCCCAGGCAGCCCAATGCCGTGAATTCCCAATGAATCCCTAGCCAGCAGCCCATTAAATCAAAGCCCCAGCTCATCTTTCATCCTCTCTATTTATTGTTTTTCTGTTTTACTAGGTTGTTTATGTTGCCAAGTGCAATTAATTCCCGATTGGGAGAGAGCGGCGGTGGGGAAGGGAGAGCACCCAGCGATGGGCTCGGGGCTCGGCGACAGCTGGTGTCACCTCCCTTCTCCTGCCACCTCCCGGGCACCGGGACCACCGGGATTTCACCCCCAGGCCCCGTGGCGGCATCGCTGCCCCCCTGGGAGCCCCAGCCAGGAGCCCCATCTCCAAACCCTCCTGCTAACGCTGGCTTTCAGCGCTCTGGGTAACGACCCGCTGGTGGAAGTTCACAATCATACGGTTTCATGTTGTTATGGAAGAAGGACCTAATTAAAAAGGGAAATGAGTATGACATTGTAAAAATGTTCAATTAAGTTTATCTCATTACAGTTAATATTAGGGGGGAACTTTGGGCTTTTTATATTTTACTCCAAAATTCGGAGCTGGCAGTTAAAGAGCAGTGTTCAATCACGGCCTCTTCCTTGGGAAAGGACGAGGGAAGGGGATGGGGAGGGGCGGATGGAGCGGGGGAGAAAAATGGTATTTAATTAAACATGCACCTTATTAACGTTCGCGGCTGCCGACCTGACTAACGTGGCATTTCGGTGCAGCCTGTGCCGCGGCTCTCGCACCGAGCGGGCACGGCGCCGCCGGCACAGACCCCCGGCGCAGGCAGCCCCCATCCCCACTCTGTCCCCGCAGCCCCAGAGCTGCCGGGGGGACGGAGGCCCCGCGCAGGCTCCCACCCCGGCTGGGCGGCGGCGGCAGCGAGGAAACAAAGCTGCCGAGATGTTTTGATCCAATTAACCGTAATTTATTTCCTGCTCGTCAGCGCTTCGCCGCCCGGGGGATTTGCAGTTTCACTGGGACGTGCGGTCTCCGCTGGGAGATCCCAGCAGCAGCAACGTCCCCCCCCAGCCCAGCACCGGCTCCCCATCACGATTAGCACCCCAGGGACGCAGACATTTTTAGCAGTGACTCGCCCCCAGTTTTATTGGGGTGAATCCTCATAAATTTACACCCCGTCAGTAAAGGTTCTTTTGGCATTTAGATTTTACAGCCTGCGCTTTTCAAGGAATAAAACCTGGGCTGGGTTGGGTTTTTTTCCTTCAACGCCCTGGATGACGAGACTTGCCCCTCTCCATCCCTTGTCTCCTGGAGCGAGCAGAGGGGATGGAGCAGGGAAGCCCCCTCCGGAGCCGCAAGGACCCACTGTGCCCTGCAGCGGCTGGGGGACAAAGAGAGAAATATCCCACTGGGGTGGCAGACGGGCGCCTTTTTCTCCTTCCCCCTTTATAAGCCGCGCTCCCAAGGAGAGTAAACAGATGTTGTTTTCTTCATGGAGGCTCTAATTTACGGCTGTACCCACACACGAAGGGAAGGCAAGCAGGGGAAGGCGAGGAAGAGGAGGAAGAAACGGGGTTTTTCTCCAAGGAGCCCGAGCCATTTGCTCAGCCCACGGGTGCTGCCGCATCCCTGCTCGTCCCCGCGCTGGTGAAATGCCTGGGTGAAACCCCAAGACGCCGCAGCTCCCGCCACCAACCCCCCCGCCACCAAACCCCCCCCTGCCACCAAAGTCCCCCACCCGCAGACAGGTCCCGGGGGTCCAGCCCCAAACCCTGCCCATCGCCCCTCGGCACCGGGGCAGAAGCCGTCGGAGGCCGGGGGACGCTCCGGGGGGGCTGAGCATCGCGGGCTGCGCCGAGCAGCCCCGGGGACGGGGATTTCAAGGCACGTTTGATGCGTCGCCTGTGAAATAAATACCTTTGATGCAGAAGAGGCCACAAAAGCGCGTTAGATGCATGAAACGGCATTAATGAAGAAAGCGAATAATCCCTCCCGTCTGTGCTGCGCAGGGCTGCACGGGGCTCCCCAAAATCCCGCTGCTCTCCCCCAGCCCCCCGGCTCCAGCATCCGAGGCCCCTTTTGTCCCCAGGCTTCTGGTGAACCCCCACGTGCCCATGACCGAAGGGTCCCCGAAGGACAGGGTGTCCCCCCCAGGTCCTGTCCCCCTGGCCAGGCGCAGCCTCCCGGGGGGACGCGGGGACAGGAGGGATGCCGAGGAGCTGAGCACAAAGCACCGCACCAGCCGGGGACGCCCCCGGAGACCCCCCGTGCCCCCTCCCCAGCCCGCGGCGAGGGGAGAAGGGGCGGCCGCCGCCTCCTTTCATCTTTCCCTCGGCTGAACTTTCATTCCTTATAATCAGGCCTGCTATTAATGATGCATAAAATTACCCCTGATTAAAAGAACCTTTTCCAGCCGTGGCAGCAGGCGGGGGGGGGGGGAGATCGCGCAGGCGAGCAGGGACACGAGCCCCCACCTCGGGCACCCACCCCCAGACCCCCCCCCGGGGGGAGCAGGGATGCTTTTTGGTTCGGCCGGGGGTTATTTAGGGATGAACGACTCCGGTCGCTGAATCCCCACATCTTCGTTACCAGCCTTAATTAAGGGATCAATGAGCACATCCCAAAGCCCGGGTCCCATCCTGCTACGAGCCCAGAGCTGTTTGCGACCTCTCTGCCACCCATCCTGGGGGGGGGGGACAGGAGACTATCGCCACCCGTCCCTGCCGGGAAGCCAACCTTTTAACAAAAACTAGGCCTTTTGGTGTGTTTTTCAGCGTTTTAAGTAAGTAAATGGTGCAGCTAATGAATGTGAAATTGCAGCAAAAAGAAAAACACCCCGGATCAAAGCCCCTGTGATCTGCATGTCAGCGCCGAGCGGTTAATTGCTATTACAACAACCGCGTGCAGACGCCGGCGAGGGGCTGGCAGTGCCGGGACAGTCCGTCTGCTGCTCCCGCGCCGGAACCGGCAGGACCGGGGGACCGCGGGGGTCTGCCTCGCCTCGCAGGGCCCGAGGCCTCGCACCAACTGACATCTCCCGGTTGTCCCCTCCATCGCCGAGCCCAGCCCCGCGCCGAGGCCCCGGCCGCTCCTGGCGAAGCTTCGCTCCCGGCGGGGCGCGGTGACCCCGCAGCCGGCGGCAGAAAATCGAACCTGCGTTTCCCCTCCCATCGGATGTACTGGGGAGCATCGCATTCCCAACGCCCGCGGGACACCCCTGCCCGGGGGCTTCCTAGGATTTGCCGAGGAGCACCCCTGAATCTCAGCATCGTGCTCAGAGCCATGGGGCAGGGAAACGCGCCGTGCTGCCGCCCGTGCACCGAAGCCGGGTGTTCTCAGCCCCTCACCCGGGACGCTGCGGTCCCCAACCCGCTGCCGCAGCCCGGCGTGGGTCCACCAGGCACTTTTGGGCGATGAGGGCAGAGGAGAGCAGCCAGCAGCCCTGCATGGGGGTGATCCTGCGGCAGGGCAGGCAGCAACCCCGGTACCCCGGCTCAGCCAGGAGCACCCACCCCCTGCCCGGGGAAAAGGCTTTGCACCGGCTGCAAGACTCGGCCGTGCCCTGGGACAGGGTGGGCGATGCCGAACCCTGGTTCGGGTGATGCCGGACTCAGGGTGATGCCCTCGGAGCAGAGGGTGGCCAAGAAGCAGCCAGGCTCCCCGGGATCTCGGCTTTGCTCTTCATCCCAGCACCCGCATCCCTGCGCTGCACGCCTCTGCCCAGCGGAGATGCCGGTAAGATGCTTGCAGGGATGAAGGGGGTAAAAGCCCTCCCGTAGCGGCTCTCTGGGCTCCGTCGAGGAGGACAGGGGCTTTTCCGTCCCCTCCGCTTGCAGCCCGGCTCGGGGAGCATGGCCGGCTCCGGCAAAGCCTCCCGGGCCAGGAGAGGTTTGTTTGAAACAGGGCTTTGCAAAACAGCCCGGGAGCGAGGAGAGAGGCAGCGATTACTGCTGCATCTCGGCAAAGCGAAGGATGCAAAGGGAGGACGGCACTGAGCGGGGAAAGCATCAGAAAGCCCTTATTGCACCGAAATTACTGCCAGCTTCTTTGTGTTGCTTTTAAAAGCAGCTCTCGCTGCAGCCCCACGGGCTTCGGCTGATGGAGGGAGATTATCTCTGCCCAAGCGATGGGAGGGGATTAGTGACTCCAGGGAGGGAAAACCGTGGCTCCACGCTCCTGGGAATGGCCCGACCATCGGGGATGGATGGATGAGGTGCTGGCAGAGGCAATGATGGGGCTGCCACGCACAGCCAGCCCCCCCGGGAGCCCTGGTCCCGCTGGACAATGGCCCCAATGGCCCCTGAGCATCTCCTGGGTCACCAGGGAGAGCAGATATTAGGCAAAAGGGGCTCTTTGCCAGCCGGTCCCATGCTCCCGTGATGCTCCAAGGACATGAAAACACCATGGGTGCCCCGCCAAAGCCCGTCTTGGTGCCCCCCGCTCTGGAGGGCAGAGCCCTGAGCCGGGTCCTTCTCCAGCCTCCCCCCCCTGCTCCCGAATACTTTCTACTCCCGTTTCTCTCCAACCTCAGCAAGGTTTTTGGAGGGCAGAGGCCAAAAGCCACCAAACCCCCTTCACCAGGGCTCCTGTGAGCAGCGTCCTCCCAGCCCCGTCCCCGTCCCCCCATCCCGGCTGTAAATCCCCGCAGCCGCTCGCAAACAAGCCCCGAAATCTCAGCCAGGGAGTCGCGCCGAGGAAATGGCAGGCTTTCAGGCTCCATTAACTTCATATTTACAGCCCCCTTTTAATAGGATGCGGGTGCCGTCGCTCTGTCACGCTGCTGCTGGCGGAGGATGCTCAGGGCAGCGGCATGTGCCGGGAACGGGGCGAGCACACGGGGACGGCACAACCCAGGAGGAGCCCCAAAACCAGCCCCAAACCCCCCCGTTTGCAGAACCCAGACCCATCGCCAGCACAGGAATCCCGTCCCTGGGCTGCCCCGTGCGGCGCTGCCAGCCCAGCACCGAACACCGGGATGGGGAGAGGGATGCAGACCGGGAGCATCCGTATGGCTTAAAACACATGCGTGTCCCCCCCCAGCCCCTCCTCTCTCAAGGGCTTCGCAGCCTGTCGAAGGACTTAGTATAATCCAGGGAGAAAAATGAAAGCCCCGGCCCCGCAGGACGGAGTGTGCTGTCTGGGGTAGAACTAATAGTTATTATCTCCATTAAGCACCATGGCTGTCAGGGAGGAATTAATTTCCAAGCAGCGAGAGATGAAAGTTCCCCATTTTTCAGGGAAATCTACACCGTGCGAGGTGGCTAAAGAAAAATAACTTAAACGTGATTAAAAATGATCCCCATTTTATTAAAAATAATTCTAATTTATCTCTCCCTCCGGCTTCCTGTTTCGCTGGCATAAATCCCGGTTACTGGAGGAAAGGTGGCTGCTGGAGATCCCGGCGGTCGGGCTTGTGCCGGCCGGTGCCGGAGCTTTCCCGGGGGGATCCGGATTTTGGGCACGGAGAGCGTGGCACATCACGTGCCGGAGAGCCGGGCTCTCCCTGCCGAGCCCTGACGCCTCTTTCCAACGAGGGACGGAAAAGCCAACCCTTCTCCCACCCCTCCCGAACCACCTCCCCACAGGCAGCACAGCCAGGGTGCTGAAATCCAGGAAAAAATGGGGAAAAAATTCAAATCTGGGAGCCAGCGAGGGGTCCCCGGCTGGCGAAGCCGGGCACCGGCTCAGCCGTGTGGCCACTCAATTTGTCTCGCTGCAAAACGAGGATCCTGCTTCTCTACCTCGCCAAGATGTTGCAAAAAAATCAATTAGTGGCTAATGACATTACGGCGGTTTGGAGATATAAAGCTTTACAGGAGCGGTAAGTGGTAGCGATACACAGTAATTCAGATTCCAGCAGTGAAATATGGGAGATTGCTCTCGCTTTATTAGCGGCCGCCAATGTTACTCATCTCGTTAAGTTTATTAATAAGCCGATCTCCCCCCAGCCTGGCAGGGTCCGCGCTGGAGACACGGTTCCCGCTGCACGTGTGGGCCGGGGCGAAAGCCGGAGCAAACGGGGGTTATTCTACCCGACCCCCCCTTAGACACTCGCTTTTCTCATCCAAAATCAGGGGGGTTAAGTTATCTGCCAGATCAAAAAATGCTCCCCAAAGGAAATTTTTTTTGCTTTCCAAAAATACATCTGTAATGGGAAAAGTCAGGGCTTGGAAGCGGCCGTTTGGCTTTGAGCTTTGGGGCAGCTTTCAGGGTTCGATTTTTATTCTTCTTTCATTGCGGCTACGCCAGCAGCGATAGTCTCCGTCCTGCCAGTGCCGTTCTAATAATATTCTATTGTAATAGTTAAAACATTTTACTTTCTGTTTAAAGCCTGCAAGGAAGGATTCTCCTGCATATTCAGAGATATCAGCTTTCCCTTTTTGACTGCAATCTAACCAATTATAAAAAAATAAAAAAATTTCAAAATAACTGCTGAAAAATTGAAAGCCCGCTCAGCCCTTGTGTCACCAGGATCCCTTGTGTCTGCTTCTCCCCCAGCCCGGATTGAGCGCAGGTTTACAAACCCCCCAGCAATGTCCCCACGCTCGATGGCGATGGGCTGCAGCGTGGGCTCCATTCCCTGGCACAACTCCCCAAACCCACAGCAGATCCCTTAAAATCTCAACATTGCCCCCAAACCGGGGGAGATGCCCCCCCCAGGCTCCGTGCCTCAGTTTCCCCCCTCGCACAGACGGGCTGGGGCTGGTCCCATCCCATCACTGGGACGTGGAGCGGGCCAGGCCCCGAAATGGGGCAAAACGCTGGAAAATCAGTGCGACAGTTGCGGTGCAAACACAAGGCCAGGCTCCCCCTCCTGGTCCTCCTCCTCCTGCCCCTGCTTGAAGGTGAATGCAGAAAAATAACCCCCCTTTTCTCCCTCTCCCGGCTTTACGCGTTGTTCTCAGGAGCAGAAAACCCGGCGTCCAGGGGGACGGTGACTCCCCGGGTGCCACCAGCAGCTCCCGGATCACGGAGCCCATCGCACCCAGGGCAGTGTCCCCAGCCCCGTCCCACCACCCAGCAGCGGCCACAAGCCAGCCTGGTGCTGCAAAGCCAGCCTCGGCTCCCCCCTTTTCCAGGGGAAACGTCCCAAAGGCAGGAGGGGGAGAGGAGAGGTCCCGGAGCAGCCTCTGGACCCCGCACCGGTCCATGGTGATGCGGGTTTTGTGCCCAAGAGCATCCCACAGGAAAGGTCATTCCCCGCGATCGCTTCAGCGCTTATTGACCGAGCTCTGAAACAGCAAAATAATTTAATAGCTTAATATATCGGATCGATGCGAGCAGGGGAGGGGAGCGGCGGTGATTAGCCAGAGCTGCCGGTGTCACTCCTGCGTGTGCTGGGGCCGGGGGCACCTCGGGGCTCCGGGGGGGTTATCCCACCCGGGGACAGGCTGGACACCTCGAGGGGAAGGATGGGGAAGGATTTACCCCGAGCCCTGAAATGCTCCGCTCAAACAGGGACCCAGCAAAGCACCGCGGAGACTCCCAGCACGGTGGGAATGGCAGCGGCAAAGCAAAGCAACCGCCACGGCACATCCATGGGCACGGCATGGCTCTGCCGGCAGCGCAGCCACGTCCACGGCACACGTACACGCGCTCCCCCCTCCTCCTAATTGTTTCCCTTCATCTTTTTATGGTTGTTAATTGCTCCCTCCTCCGTTTACTGTGTTACTCCAAGTGCTGCTCTTAATTTGCCTCTCTTGCTGCAGGTGCTGGCTGTATTATTAACTTTTAATGTGGAGTGTTAGGGATCCGTGAGTTTGTTTTCCTTGTTACTGATGGATATTTAATTGGCGAGTCGCTGCCGGGGTGGCGGGGCCATCCAGCAGGAATCCAATGCAAATACGATTTCACATTCTCCTGCTCCCTCCCCGACTGCCAAATATTTTAAATAAATAAACACTATTGCGTCAATCTATGCCGGAGAGCGAGGCTCGCAGGTGCAGGCAATGGCCCCATCGCCTGCGCCCGTGGGCTCTTCTGCAGCCCAGCACCAAACCGCGGTGGGATGAGCCCAAAACCAGTCCCGGAGAAGCCGGGCAGGGGTTTTGCCAGCAGCCGTGACCCCGCTGGCGAGCGCCCGGCACCGTGGGGTCACACCAGGCCTGGGAAACGGCTGCTTAATAGCACTTTGCATTAATGTCCCGCAATGCAGACACTAATCAAGAGGCGGCATCTTCCATCCCGGCGGCGATTTAACCCTCTGCCGGCTGCATGCAGCCACCTCCAGCTTCGGCACGATGGCTGGGGATCTCTCGCCCTCCACTCGAAGCTGGGCGCCGGGCTCCGAACCAGCCCAAATCCCAGCTCCCAGCTCCGGACCAGCCCAAATCCCAGCTCCGAACCAACCCGAATCCCAGCTTCCAGCTCCAAATCTCAGTGCCTGCAGGTCAGTGCCCACCTCCTGCACCCCACAGCCATCAGTCCGGCCCATCGCGGTGCTGGTGGGGCTCAGCAGGACCCCCTGGACCCCAGCCCCACGCCGGGCGCATCCTTCCCGGCAGGGATGCCCCAGGGTTCCTGCTCCCCTGCCCGGGCCGGGAGACTGACAGCTGCCGCTCAGCCCGGCTCTGCCCGCGTTTCCCCGCGCAGATGAATATTCATGCTTTCGGCAGTGCTGCGGGACCCTCCGTGGGCTCCCTCGCTGCTAAATATTCATGAAACACCAGGCAAAACGCTCAGGCTAACGGGTTTGGCCCATGGCAAGTGGCTCCTGAAGCAGCGGGGCTGGTGACCCTCACCCTCCCGGCCACTGCGGGGCTGGGCAGTGCCGGGAGAGGCGTGAGAACACAGCTGTCTCCCTTCAGAGCTCACCCCTGGGGTGCTGGGGGCGAGTGGATGGTGCTGGGGTCCCCCATCCCAGTGGCACGACCTTGGCCGGTCACCACAACCCTCCTGCGTGTCCATAGTCCTCAAACACCGCAGCACGGCCCCAAAATAGCCTGGCCCCCTGTCCCGAGCGCCAGTGTCCCCGTGCATGGCCACGCTCTGCTCGGCGCCGGGGAAACTGAGGCAGGGAGCGGGGCAAGGCCAGCCCGGAGCGGTGGCGAGATGCGGGACCGCAGAGGACCGGCACCTGCCGGGTCCGGCCGTCGGGCGCCGCTCGGCCCAGGCGGCTTCACAGCCCCCGGCACCTCGCACACACCGCGCTCGCCGTTCAACTGCGGCTCCCGGCCCCGCAATACCATTAACGAGAGTGGCTGAGCTAATTAAATACCTGTTAGCGATACAGTCATTACTGAGAGCAATAAAAGCTGTCTCTGAGCTCCCCGGCTCCTCCGAGCCGCGACCAGCGCCTGCAGCAGCGCTCCCTGCGGCACCCACGGCTCCTCACCGGCCCCCCTGCGCCCCGCAGGTGGGTCTGGGTCCCAGAGGTGACAGCGTGTGCTGTGCGTGTCCCTGTCCCGTCACCACATCTGCCACCAGCCTGGGCCCCACCGGGGTCCCCAAAACCACCATCCCGGCTGTCCCCAGCCTCTGCTCCCTCCCCAGCTCCCCCAGCGCCACCAAAGCCTTTGGGGAGACTGGAGGGTGCCCCCCCCGTGCCCCAGGACCTCAGCAAAGACGGGAGAATTGCATTTGCCGGTGACCCTGACAGCCGAGCGCTGAGCACTATCGCAAAGCGGAGACAAGGGAAAAACACCCAGAGAGATAAAAAGCCCAAATCTGGGAGCCAGTTCCATTCACCGTAACGAGATGGGCAGAAAAAAATGACCCAAGGAAAGCGGGAGGCTCGTGTCTCCTCCTCGGCGCAGGTCACACAGGGGAGCCTGAGTATTTGGGTACACATCAGGGAAACTGAGGCACGGTCTGACAAAGCGGTCTGGACTCACCTGGCAGCGGTTGTCACCGGTCCTGCTGCTCCATGGATGGCACCGTCCCCTGGCTCAGCTCCCCTGGGCCGGCTGCCGCTGCCCCGGCCCTAACTGGTGCGCTCGGGTGTGTTGGTAGCCGGGACAGTGGGAATCGATTACCCACCTCGTTAATCCTGGCACTCCCATCACTGCTGCCCTGGTGCAGGCGGGCTCCTGGGGAGCCAGGGGCTGTGTGCTGGGTCCCCTCGCTGGGACTTTGCGGGGATGCTGCCAGCCCCGGGTGTCCGTCCCCTCCGGTGGGAGCCCCCTTCTCCAGAGCCAGCTCCCGAGCAGCTCGGCAGAGAGCAGTGAGCCCGCCGGAGCTTTGCTCCGCAGTGAGCTGGGTTTGAAACCTTCATCGGCACATGTGTAGCGAATTTAGAGGCCTCAGCTCCCACCCAGGTGGGTTGCTGGAAAGCCCCGTAGCAGCAGGGTGGAGGGTCTGGGGGTGACTGGGTTTCTTGCTCCCCAGAGCCTGGGGCTGCCGGTCCCCCTAAGCCCTGTCTGCAGCCCCCCACGGAGCAGGGGGTTGTGCAGGCTCCGGGGGCTGCAGGACACGGGGGGGCTACGTGTCCGAGGACCTTTCCCAGCCAGCACAAAGCAGTGGGGGCTCTTACAGGCACTCAGGGGGCACTTACATGTGCTCAGGTGGCTCATTAAGAGCCCATCCCTGCTAATGAGCTGGGCACAGAAGTGCAGAGACAGGAGGGATGAGCCCTGGGGAGGGTCACCCTGGGAGGGCCACAGGCAGTGGAGGTCCCCGTGCTGTCCCCTCCGCTCCGTCCCTGTCACCACATGAGCACGGTAGCCAAAACTCAGGATTCCCAGCTGCTGCCTTGGCTCGCCGCTGTAATCGCATCCCCAATCTGTTGCCGTGTGATGGGGACAACGTCCTGCCATCTGCCTGCCACCCGGCCCTGTCCCCGCGCCGCAGGGGCGAGCCCGCAGCCCCGCCAGCGTCTCAGCTCCGGAGCTGCTCATCCCCGCGCCCTCCGTGGGCTCCTCCTGCCTGCCCTGGACCAAGCGGCCGGGGAAGCAGTCCCCCGTGTCCGTGTCCATCCCTAGCCCAGCCTGATGGCTTCCCGTGGCGGTTCCCGCCCGCGCTGGCAGCCTCGGGGGGACCAGCCAGCCTTGGTGACCAAGGAGCATCCCTGACCCAGCCACCCCTCTGAGAAGGGAGGCGAGCCTGGGGAGCGTGGAGGGGGTTGATGCAGGGTAGAGCCAGGGCTGGAGGAGGAGGAGGAGGAGGAGGAGGAGGAGGAGGAGGAGGAGGAGGAGGCGCAGAGGGTAGGAGGGCAGCTACCCTCTTTCCCACGCTCTCCCCTCCCCGCTGGTGACGCAGCCAAGGTGGCAGCAGCAGTTGCGTGTCCCCAGTCACCTCGTGCTTGATCTTGGCGAAGCCTTGGACCGACACAGCCCCCTCCTCCCGCCCCCCTCGGCTTTTATTAGTTTAAACACATGGACGCATGAAAAATAAATGTTGCTCGGGAAAGACAGCGGCAGAGGGCTGGGAAGCAATTAGCATCCAAAGAGGCATAATTAGTGCTCAGAATGCAAGCGGCAGAGAAGAAATAAAGTAGCATTCGGATGCAATCAGGGTCGTGCCTGAATTACAAACCGTTAACTGAATTGCTAATTAAGCACAGTGTGTGAATCACGTCTTATTAAGGGGCTCAGCGCACTCTCCGCCATGCGGGGCCGTGGTGGGACGGAGGGACAACGCGGCTTATGGTGGAGGCTCGTCACCGAGGCGGGATGGGGCTTTCGCCGGCTGCTGGCTCTCCCTCGGTGGCACGGAGCCATCCTTGGTGACGTGATGTGATCTTCGGTGGCACGGAGCGATCCTTGGTGGCACGGTGTGATGCTCGGTGGCACAGATCAATCCTTGGTGGCACGGAGCGATCCTCGGCGCTGCCGTTGGCCCCGGAGGGCAGATGCCATGTGCAGAGCACTGGGTTTGGGGACAGTCCCCGTCAGGATGGCAGCAGCCACGTGCTCGCTCTGAGCCTGAGCATCCCCACGGCAGGGCCACAGCACGCAGGGCAACGGCTGCCCGCCTGGCAGTTAATTAGCTGTAATTAGCAGGATTCGCCTCATTTTAGCAGTCTGGGCAAATATTTGCCCAGGGAGCGCTGGCATGCCGGCTCCTCAGCTCCCCACAGACCGTACCAGCTCCTGCGGGGATGGATCTGGATGAGCCGGAGTGGGAAAGTACAGGAGACATGTCCAGCCCCCATTGTCCCCGCGGGTCCCTTGTGGCCCTGCATGCTGCTCTGGCTGTCACCTTCGCTTCCCCCCTTAGCCTGGGAGGGAAGGCAGGCTCCAAAGTGGGGCCGCTTCCCTTAGGGGACCCCCTCAGGACATCCCTGCATCCCACATCCCCGCATCCCCGCATCCCGCATCCCTGCATCCCCGCATCCCTGCATCCCTGCATCCCACATCCCGCATCCCACATCCCACATCCCACATCCCCGCATCCCACATCCCCACATCCCCGCATCCCCACATCCCTGCATCCCCACATCCCTACATCCCCCCATCCCCACATCCCGCATCCCCGCATCCCTGCATCCCCACATCCCCACATCCCCGCATCCCCACATCCCTACATCCCCCCATCCCCACATCCCCACATCCCCCCATCCCCACATCCCTGCATCCCCCCATCCCCACATCCCCCCATCCCCCCATCCCCACATCCCGCATCCCCACTTCCCCGCATCCCTGCATCCCACATCCTGCATCCCACATCCCCGCATCCTCACGCCCCACATCCCCAGGAGCCCGTACCCCGCGCCGGGCAGGGGCTCCCCCATGTATCAGCCCGGCGCAGCAGCAGCTCAGCGCCCGCAGAAGCACACGGCGCAGCGAGTGCACAGAGAGCCTAATCCATGGGGGGGGAGAGGATTAATTATTCATATTTTATCAAATTCAGACACGTCGTTTTAAAGGTCTAACAAGCTCTTGCTTTGCCCAGGGGGGCAGCTACCCTTGCTGCTTCTCTTTTGCTTTCTAACCCTTTCTCTTTTTTTTCCCCAGGATTGTTTTTATCTTCACCTTCTCATTTCCTTTCTGTTTTCCCCAGTGTTCCAGCAACGCTCCTC
Organism: Larus michahellis; assembly: GCF_964199755.1. Lineage (NCBI taxonomy): Eukaryota > Metazoa > Chordata > Aves > Charadriiformes > Laridae > Larus > Larus michahellis. The sequence continues at coordinate 805,177 of NC_133914.1, read as the reverse complement.
CCTGGCGCGTCTCTATACACCCGTGTCCTTGCCGGGCGCCCCGATGTCCCTCTGCGGCGGGCGTCGAGCTGCCGGGGACGCACTGCAGCCCCGCTCCATCCACGCCGGGCTCGCCGAGGGCCGGGATCCCCCAGCCTTTCCCTGGAAGGCGAGTGGCAGCCCCTGGTCTCCAGCCTGGCGAGCTCCTCGCCCAGCGCCGGGATGAAAGGCCGACGGCACTGGGATGAAAGGCTGACGGCTTCGCTTGAAGCCCTGCAGTGAGGAAAGGTCTTCGGAGCGCAGCGGCGATCAAAGGGAGCTCTTCATCTATTTTAATAAGTCTCCGCCGAGGCGCTGCAGTCGGTTCGGCGTGAGGAAGGGGCTTTCCGGAGGAGATCAAAGCCCCTCGTGAGCGTGGAAGGAGCCGGGGGACTCGGAGGGAGGAGAGGAAGAGGACGGAGGGGAGGAAGGGAGCGAGGGCTGGGAATAAAAGATGGAGAAGCTGGAGATGTGGCTCCACGCGCCGGTTGGAGGCTCCGCTCGGAGCTTCCCCACAGGAGCCGACCGTCGGGGGAAAGTGGCTGTGGGACAGTCCGAGCACCCTGCCCCCGGCCACCACGATGGCCAAGAAATGTCCAGGCTGGTGGCCACCACCACGCTTGGCACCACCGCCCCGTCCTGGCCACCCCCGAATCCAGGCACCGCAGAGCGGCCACAGGGCCAAGCAGAGGCGTGGGGGGACAGAGCACTGAGGCTGGGCACAAAGGGCAGCTGGAGGGGACACAGGCAGATGTCCCCGCTTGCCACGCCGGCAGGAGGCAGAGAGCCAGGGGATGCTCCCGGGAAGGGACAACCGAAGGCTTTACCTGGGCACAGGTGGGGGAAAGGTCCCTCCTGCTCATCAGCGCATCCCCGGGCACCGGGGACACCCACAGCCCTGTCCCAGCCCCGGCACAGCCCAAACGCCAAAAACCCACGAGGGCCTGGGGCACGGCATCCCACGGCCGGATCCCAGGCGGGGATCTCCCCACCGAGCTGCCATGGCCGGATCCCAGGCTGGGATCTCCCCCTGAGCTGCCACAGCTGGATCCCAGGCTGGGATCTCCCCACTGAGCTGCCACGGCCAGATCCCAGGCTGGGATCTCTCACCGAGCTGCCACGGCCGGATCCCAGGCTGGGATCTCTCACCGAGCTGCCACGGCTGGATCCCAGGCTGGGATCTCTCACCGAGCTGCCATGGCCAGTCCCCAGGCAGGGATCTTCCCCCGAGCTGCCATGGCCGGATCCCAGGCTGGGATCTCCCCCCGAGCTGCAATAGCAGGAAAAACCCCAGCAAGAGCAAGACCGAGAGCAGAGTAAATGTGCGCAGCCCGGGCTCCCGGGGAGAAAACGTGCAGCAAATGAAGATGTGCCGTGCCAGAGCGTTTATCACTCATCAGCTCCGAGATGGGCCCTTTGGAGATGAAAGCCCTTTTTCTTTTACGAAGGATTTATCAAGTTTTGTTTAAAAATCACCAAGGAAGATTCCCTATTTGGATAAGCCTCTGGCTTGTGCTGGATTAATGTCCCGAGCCGGGGACTCGCGGCTTCCTGGGAACAAGATAATAAGCAAGAGCAAACGGAGCGATAAGGCACGGCGCAGCACGGGGAAGAGCTCTCCCAGCCAGGGCAGCCGCCTCGCCGCGGCCGTGTGTGCCGGAGACACCAGGAGGACGCCCAGCAGGGAAACATGCAGCCCCGGCTGCCCCTCGGCGCAGGACGGGCACGATGCTGGATGCCGCAGCCCGTTCTCCTGCGCAGGCAAAGCCCAGGGACCACGGGAGCAAGGCAGATTTCTCAAGCATTTGTAACTTTTGGGCAGTAGGTGGGGGGTTTTTTTTTGGTTTTATTTTTTTTCAAAGGAAAGAAAATGCAATGAAACCCCTGCGTGCCGCAGGGCAGGCACCTGGCTCTGCAGCAGCGGCGGCGCTTCCAAGCCAAGTGCTTGTCACGGCACAAGGCAACACGTGGCGGGTGCTCCCCCAGCCCTCCCCGGCTGCTCCACGCCACCGGCACAGCTCAGCCCCTGCGGAGACGGAGCCGCTCGAGCCTGGCAAGGCCATAAACTGCCGCAGAGTGGCTCTGGTGATGGGAAACGCCGGCGAGGGGCTGGTGCCGGTGCAGCAAGGGGGATGCGCTGCACAGGGATGCTGCTCCATGGCTGCCCCATCCCTGGAGGGGGTCAAGGCCAGGTTGGACGGGGCTTGGAGCAACCTGGGCTGGTGGGAGGTGTCCCTGCCCAGGGCAGGGGGTGGCACTGGGTGGGCTTTAAGGTCCCTTCCAACCCGAACCATTCTGTGATTCTATGACTGCTGGTCCCCACATCTGGTGTGTCAACCCATGAGAACATCCTGTGAGGCATCTCTGGGAATTCCAAGCCTTCAGGTTGGTCCCCCACGGATGGGGCAGCCACACATCCCCACGGCCAGGGCACTGGCGATGCCCCACATCCCTCCGTCTCCTCCTAAAGCCAGCGGGAATGTGCTTTCACCCCAGGGAGGAGCCGGTGGGGACCCAGCTCTGCCCCGTGGTCCTTGGGCTGTTGGCAGGGGCCGCTCCCGGGGCTGCGGCCATGGCCCCCGCGAGCCCGCGATGTGCCTCCTCGCTGACGGCTCAATTATCAGCATTCAGCTCCTGTTTGCCCGCGGATCCTGCAATCAACGTCTGCGTGTGTATTCTGGCAAAATTAATCATAATTGCTGAAAGCAAGACACATCGCACTTGTAACTTTGGTCCGTTAATTAGGATCCTGTAATTGGATACAGCGCTCCCTGTAAATCCAATTACCTGGGATTAGAGCGGCAGCAGCAGGGCAATGGCACCACGGGGCCGGGGTGGCCTCGGCAGGGACGAGCCGGGGTGGCCACGCCAGGCTCCTTCCTACCCCTAAAACTTCCTCCTGACCCTCTTCTCCCGCCGTGAGGAGGGGAGCTGGGACGGTCTGGAAGAGCAAAGGCCCCTAAATCCAGAGTGAGTGGACGGATACCCCCCACAGCCCGACCCCAGGGCTGCGTGCCCCGGAGCCATCCCTGCCCGGGTCAGCGCGAAGCCGGGCTCCCAGCAAGAGCTCCCAGCCCCACCGGCCACGTCGCGCTCACGTACGGCCACTCGGCTCGGCAGCCGCCAGCCCAAACCCTGCTCCGAGCCCCAGCACCTTCCCCCAGCGACGCCCGGCGGAAAGGAGCCTTCTCCTGGGGGGGGGAAGGAGCCCAGCAGCCGGGAGAAGGTGCCGGGAGATGCTCTCCCAGCCGCGGGGACGCGCGTTGCCAGAGCCCCTCGGTGCCTCTCTGCCGGCCGCTCGCTACCGTGGCCGTGCACCCCCAAAACTTCCCCAACCCCCCCCCCCCGCCAGCCCCCAGCCCGGGACCCTCGGCACCCCCCCGCCAGGCTGGCAGGGCAGCTGCGCGCCCGCTCCCCCTGCGCCCATAAAGATTAAATTATATAAAAAAAGGGAAAGATTTTTTAACTACACTGAACAATCATCTCTTTTAATATCCATAGATAAAAACTGTAATTGTTTCAAGTGAGAGCTAGGTAATTTAGGCTCCGTTTTATGGTGTTTTGGACTATAAAGTCCCCGTGCTGAAATCTCCTGGCAGGCTGGTGCAAAAGGCTACATTTGTTGGGGGTTACTTTTATTATTTTATTTAAAGTCAGTCAGAAAATATGGAACAATTACCCTTTAAATCAAGGCGTCCCCAGGGCTTACTCTGCTCCCAGCTCTCGCAATACGTGAGGACCGGTTGGAGCAGGGAGAACGCAGACAGAGGGGCAGAAGCGGCCGCCCCACGCCGCTGCGCCCCCCGCAACCCCCCCATGGATTTAGGGTGTTTTCAGGCTCTGCTGGGCTCGCTCAGGTCCCGGCTGCCCCGGCCAGGCTCCCCCCCGGGGCTCAAAATGAGCTTCAGCCCTGGAGGGAACCACGCACAGGGTGCGGATGGGCAAAGGAAGAGACGTGGCTGTAACGCGGGTGTGCGCATGGCGTGTGTGTGTGCGTGGGGGTGTGCATGTGCGGTACATGCCCGTACCGGTGTGTACACACGGCATACCTGGCTGTAACACGGGTGTGCGCATGGCGTGTGTGTGTGGGGGGGGGTGTACATGTGCTGTACATGCCCGTACCGGTGTGTACACACGGCATACCTGGCTGTAACGTGGGTGTGTGTGTGGTGTGCGTGTGTGTAGGGGGTGTACCTGTGCTGTACATGCCCGTACCGGTGTGTACACACGGCACGCACCCCTATACAGCTGTGTACACATATTATGCATGTCTGTACATGTGTGTACACGTGCTGTGTAGGCCTGTACAGGTGTGTACACATGTTGTGCGTGCCCATACAGGTGTGTACACATGGCATGCATGCCTGTAGAGATGTCTACACGTGCTGTGCGTACAGGTGTGGACCCACGCTGTGTGTGCCCATACAGATGCGTACGCACGCTGTGCTTGCTCGTTCAGGTGTGTACACATGATATGCATGCCCATGCAGGCGCATCCGCAGCTTGTGCATGCCCATACAGGTGTGTACACACACTGTGCATGCCCACACCGGTGTGTACCCATGCTGTGCATGCCCATACAGGTGTGTACACGCACTGTGCATGCCCACACAGGTGTGCACACATCCTGTGCACGCCCATACAGGTGTGTACACGCACTGTGTGTGCCCGTACAGGTGTGTACACACACTGTGCATGCCCACACAGGTGTGTACCCATGCTGTGCGTGCCCATACAGGTGTGTACATACCCTGTGCGTGCCCATGCAGGTGTGTACATACACTGTGCATGCCCGTACACGTGTGCACACATGCTTTGCATACCCATACAGGTGTGTACATACACTGTGCGTGCCCGTACAGGTGTGTACATACCCTGTGCATGCCCGTACAGGTGTGCACACATGTTGTGTGTGCCCCTACGTGCCTCCGCAGGCCCCGCTGCCTGTGCAGTGCGGAGCCCGGCCGGGCGCAGGGCCATTCGTGCCTCTCCCTGCCCCGGCAGCCCCGCGCCGGCAAGAGCCGCAGCCAGCGCTGTGATTAACAAACAGCCGCTTCCCGGGTGGTGATGGATTTGTATCACTGCGAAAGACAAACTCACTCACTCGCACGCCCTGAGCCCTGCAAGGTTTCCCAACAACATCTTCTCCCCTGTCAGGCTCTAAGTGTCAGCCCTAATCCTGACTGACAGCGGCCGTTTAACTCCCGGATTTGTGGCACTTGTGGAAGGAGCCTCCATTCATCTGCCTGTTAATAAGCTCCATCTTCCCCCCGGACCCAGCCCTGCCTCGTTAACCTCCCCGTCACACCAGGATGCCGCTTGGTGCATCCCATTTCCATGCGAGGTCATTGATCCTTCCCGCACGGATGGCACCGTCCCACGCGTCTGTCACAGACGCCACCTCCGTCCCCCAGCCTGGCCGGGAGCCCCACGGTGACAGGGACGGTGACAGCCACCTGCACCCCACGGCAGAGCGTATTTTCCCCCCCAGGAAGGACAGGACCTTCCCAGCCGTTCCCGGGGGGGGGAACAGCTTTCCTTCTCAGCTTTCACCGCCCACTCATAGCTGATGTCCTTGTCCCCGCGGTCCCTGGAGGCCTGGAGGATAAAAGGCCACCGAGCAGGAGGAAAATCCGCACAGCCCCTCTCCCGGCCGGCACAGGCGGCCGCAGAGCACCAGGGGCGGGCAGATGGGGAAGACCACAAGCCCCATCCTGGCCGTCCCTGTCCCTGCTCCCAGAGCTGGCGTCGCTGCTGCCCACATGGGCAGAAAAGGGGGAAAAAAAGGAGGAAAGACAGGGAAGGGCAGCGAGGGAGCAAGTTAGAGGTGCCAATGGCATCCCCAGTGTCACCTGCCAGCTAAAGCCACATGGCCCTTTGCTGGGGACTCCCTGGGGATGCAACAGACCCTCTCGTGTGGCGCTGGGCTGCAAACCCCACCTCGGCACCCAGACGGCCCCTGCGCGCAGGCAGACGTGGCCGACACACAGCATCGCAGGCCGGTGGCCACGCAGCCCCCCTGCGCATCCCGCTGTGCCCCCGTCTTTCCTTGAGCAGAAAGGGGACGGCTCAGACCCCCAGGGGGAGGGCAGGGGGAAGCTCTAACCCTCGTGTTCCCGCAGCCGCGCTCCTGAAGCGCCGCGCTCCCCCAGCTGAATTATTCACCCGCCACAAAGCCCCTGCGCGCCACTACCAGCGCTGGCCTTTGGAAACGCGAAACCCGGCACATCTCAGGGCGCTCGTCCCGTGTCCCGCTGCCCGCGCGGCCCCCAAAACCCCTCGCACCGCCCGGTGCCGGCTCTTGCGCCCCACGCAGCGCAGCCTGCATGGCACCGCTGCAGCTGCACGCAGCGGGCACCGCCGTGCCAAGCCTGCTGCTGCCCTCTGCTGCCAGGGAAACCCTCCTCCCAGGACAGAGCTGCCCACAAGGCCCAGCTCTGCCGGCACCCCGACCTCAGCCTGCCCTGGGCCGGCTCGGAGCCCTGGGGCAGGGATGCTCTGAACCCCAGGGAGAGGGATGCTCCAGGAGAGGGATGCTCTGAACCCCCCGGGGACGGGGATGCTCTGCGCCCCCGGGGCAGGGCCACTCTGCGGGAGCGCTGCAGGAGCCCCAGGACTGGCTGGAAACATCAGCCACGGTGGGCTGGAGGGTGCGTGCTGGGGGGCTCCCGGTGCCTGTGGGAGAGCCGGTGTGGAGCACAGCGACCCAGCGGGAAGGGGTGAGCCTGGGCTTGGGGCACCACGAGATAAAACACCCCGGGGAGGGGAAACCTCCCTCGGCTGAGACCCGCCGGGCTGGGGACGAGCATCCCCGGACAGACGCCATCAGGGCTGTGTCTGCACAGCGGTGCAGCGGGCTAAGGACACCGGCCCCCACGGCAGGGACGGGGGTCCCGGCCGCATCCACGCCGCAGAGCTCAGCACGGCTGCACCACGCACCCCCGCGTCCCCTCCGCTCCCGGCCCCACGCCACGTCACTGCTCCCCTGCAAGCCCTCACCGTGCGGGCGGCCCTATTAACATAATTAATTATACCAGGGGCCTGTGGATTATCTAATTATAGATGTGCCTAGTTTTGATTTTCCTTTTAATTAATTTGTGTTATTTACACGCAGCAACAGCTGCCCGGGCAGAAGTCAGGGGAAACGTCTCCTTGCCGCTTGGCAAAGAGCAGGTCCCAAAGGAAAGAGGTGGCTGGAGATGACACCTTGGTGACGGCACCCTGCGGCCCGGGAGACAAGGTGGGGGCCCCCGAGGCCGTGGGGAGGGGGACACAAGCCCAGGGGCTCTGGGGATCGGTTAGTTTTAGGTTGGTGGCTCGTCCTGCAGTGGGACACGGAGCAGGCAGCCGGGGACAGCAGCTCCCACCACAAAGCGCCACCATCCCGCAGGGACGTGCCCTGCCCCGGGGACCCCAAAGGCCGTGCCCCAGCCGAAGGGGCCCCCAGGGGAGGTGTCGGTGCCGCGGGGACCCCGGGGGGAGCCCGGCTGCCAGACCTCACTAGAGGGCAGCAAAATGCTGCCGTTGCCAGGGCTGGTGACACGGGGCCACCGGTCCCAGGTGCTGGTAGCCACATTCTCCTCGGGGGGCCCCCAGGACCTGGAGGCAGCTCTCCCCATCGCTCCTGGCCTCCGCTGAACCGGGAGCTGCAGAGTCCCGCTCTGCGCCCCCGCCAGCCGCGGGACCCTTCGGGAGGGCTCACCCCCCGCCTGCCCCTCACCTTCGCTCGGCTGGGTGACGCTAAAGGTGACAGTGTCCCAGCAGCGTGGGGACAGCCAGCAGGTCCCGCTGGGGAAACGGGACGCAGAGGGGCTCAGGACCCTGGGTACCGAACCCCAGCTCTGCCGGATACCGGCCAAACCCTCCCTGAGGCTGCGAGTTTTTCTCCAAATTCCTAATTTCCTGCTCAAAAAGCAGGAGCCGTGGCTGAACAAGCCAGCACTGGGCGCTGCCTGTGCCCTGCTCCCCTTGGGTCCCAGAAAAACCCCATTTGTGCCGCACGTCCCTCTGCCAGCAGCACCGGCGACACCACGCGCACGAGCGGGACCGAGCGACAGTCCCCGGGGGGCTGCGGGGGCCAGGCCCCCGGCTGCGCAGAGCAGCCCCGGCCACAGGGTCCCCCCTGCAGCCCCCGAAGAGATGAGAGGTGAAGGAGACGAGGACCGACACGCCAAGGACTGCGGCCGAGGAGAACTGAACGCCCGGCCAGAGCGTTTCCAGCGCCGGCAGGCTGCCTGCTGTGTTTACTACGAGAGGACAGGGAGCCCGGTGCCATCTGGATCCTGTACAAGGAAATGAGATAAATCCAGAGGCGCAGAATTTCCCCAGCACGTTCGAAGGCAGCTGGGCGCCCGCAGGAAGGAGACGGAGCCCTGCCGCCGCCGCCGGAGCAGCACCCACCCCTCACCTTCCCGCTCCCCACACGCAGCCCAGCTCCAAATTCGACGGTTACAACAGCAAACCTCCACGGCAATTCCAGGAAACACCTTGTCCAGGCACAAATTCAGCTCTTCTGCAAGAGCAATGAAAGGCTGACAGATGCATCGTGCTCCAAGGAGGGATAAAAGTCTCTTTGGAGGGTGACCCAGGGGGTGCCGGGGCAGACAGCACCCCGTTACAGGGGCAGACGAGGGCAGGGGCACCCGGGTGTGCTTGTCCTGGCAGGGGGGACGCACGCACGCCGGGGGGACGCGGCTTTGCTGCTCCTGCGAGATGCAGGTCTGCAGCAGAGGAGGTGACGGTGCTTGGCCCAGAAGGACAGCAGGGAGAGGCCAGCCCAGCACGACGGTGAAAGCCACATGCGCCTGGGGCTCAAACACCAGTTAGAAATGGGGAAGAACACCAATGGAAATAGAAATGGGGGCGAGCGAAGGGAGCGACTGGGAAACTCCGTGCAGAGCCGGGGAGAGGAAGGGAATTTCCCACAGGCGGTTCATTAAGGCACCACGTGCCTGAGCCCCACCACGCGTGTCCTGCCCCACTCTGGCGTGGGCGGGCACCATCACCCCTGGGTGGGCACCATCGCCCCACGGGCTCCCCGCTGCCCCTCGGCTCTGCCGGCAGCAGGCATGCCCCAAAAGAGGGCAGGGATGCCCCGGGATGCGCACAGCTCACGGCATTTGACAGACAGAGCAGCAGCCCTTGAGTTTTCTTCCAAAACCAGCTGTTTTGAAGACTTCCGGCCACCCCTCACGCGTGGGCCGAGGCGCAGCCCTGCAAACCCCTCGAGGATTCACCCCCGGGGTGGCCATCGCGGCAGCGACCGGGCAAAGCCCCGTGGGCTCAGGCTGACCTTTCCGAGAGCCTGGCAGGTATTTCTGAGAAACGCCGGCACTGCCAATGCTGAGCGGCAGCGCCCGGCCCTGGGAAGAGCTGGGGTTTTTTTTCCACCCACACCCAGATTTTAACAAAAAAAAAAACCAAACAACCCAGCTCCCAGGTGGGAGAAGCGCCAGGAAAGTGCTTTGCACTCGGTGACAGCGTGAAAACCTCCAGGGCGGTATTGCATTGCACAGCTCAGCAAATCCACCTCTCGCTGGTGTCTCTGCACTAAAACCATCACCGAAAAAAACTCTACTAAAAGCCCAAAACTTCAACCTGCGCCCATGCCAGGTGTAATTAAAATTTAAATCCCTTCCTCTCAGCAGTCTGTTGTTTCCAAATGGGTACAGAAGGTGCCTTTGCAGCAAGGCCACAGACTCCACCTGGTTAATGCAGGGTATTTTCTCGCCCTCCTGGGGAAACAGTCAATAGTCATTTTTTAGCTGCTGCAAAAAGCTGAGTGACCAGAAATCACCCCGCTCCCCGCCTCGCCATCGGCACCCGGCCACCCACCCGCGATGGGCTCCAAGCCCTCCGCGTTATTCCTGCCCTCCCGAGCTCCTGCAAAGCCCCGAGCCCAGGGCTGAGCCTTTATCGCCCACGAGCCTGGCAAAGGCACGGGCTCGGTGGCCCGGGGATCACCGGGAGGAGGCAAAAACACATCAGTCCTCTTTGTTCTCTTGCTCTTTGCTCCCCATAAAGGGCATTGGCAGGAACAAGCCGGGATGACCCGTCCGCGTCCTATTCGACATACGCCATTAGTCTGTGTTCTCCAAGCGGGATAACATCTTTTAGCTGCCATCCGTCTCGTTTGCTAATGTCACGCCTTTGCCTGGGGACAGCGGCGCTCCCCAGTGCCACCAGCACGGGATACGGGGCAAAGCGCACGCACCGGCCGAGGAGCTCGGCCAGGCGGCCAGCATCTCCCGGTCCCAGGGGATCCCCGTGCACAGTGCCCTTGGGACGGGATGCTGCGCCCCCGCGGCCCCCCCCGCCCGCTGCCAGGGGCAGACACAGCCCCTCTCCCCAAAAGCCGCAAGCGCCGCTGCTATTTCCAGGGTTTCTCCTGCTGTATCGGAAGAGCCCATCGCCCCGGATAGGGAATATGGCTTTCCTTCTCGAGTGCCACGCCGCCGCTAATTGTCTAAATCACTCTAGACGAGGCGAGGGAGCTAACTCTGCATGCAAACACGTCGCTGCAGCTCAGCTGCGACTCGAGGCTGACCACAGCTGAAAACAAGGCAGCTGCTGCGGATGAGCAGCAACCCCCAGCCGCCGCGGGCCGCGGCAGGAATCACGGGCTGCCTGGAAAACCAAAAACAAGTACAAGCCCTTTCCAATAACTCAGACATCACCCTCCTCTTCCCAGCCGATGCTGAAAGCCCTACGTTGCCCCAGACAGAAGCACAACAGCAAATTGATTTATTTTAGCCAGGAGCAGGGACAGGCTCGGTCCCCGATGGGCACCGTTGATGTCCAAAGCTGGTTTTGCACCAGATGCTGCAAACGCACGTCAGCACCTCTCCGGGCTCTGCTGCCACCGAAAACCTCGGCCACGTGTTAATCACCGGTCACGTCGCTGGGTGTCACGGGGAGCATCAGCCACCTCCTCCGCTCCCGGCCCCGCTCCCTCTCCCAGCTGCTCCTTGGCACAGAAGGCGAGAGCCTTCGAAGGAATAACTCGGCTTCGGCCGGCCCCGCGCTCTCCAAATAACCCCAGGCGGCCTCGGGGAGAATACAGCCTCTTGACTGCAAAAACCTTTCTAAAACCAGCTTTTAAAGCCAAAAGAGCAAACATACACAAGATTATCATTATTATTTATTTGATAACCTTCAGACTTACTCAAGGCCTATGAATGCAACACGATACCGAGACTGTTATCGCTATTAATCTCTATTATTTACTTCTAACATTTATAAAGTGGCCTTCCTGCGGGCTGGGGCACATGCTTCGCATTTCTCAGACCAGAAACAAACACTGGAAAGTGAAATGCTCTTAACCCAAGCTGCCGGGAGACTTTTTCCAGCCCCCTCTACGCAAGACGCAGGAGGGAAGACCCACGGCACGTGGGAAAGCCCCTCCTCTGGGCTCCTTGAGCTGAAGCCCGTCCCCCCACGCCTCGGGAGCAGGGGCCGCTTTGGGTCCGTGTTCCCCCCCACCTCGTTAGTGACAATTAACCGAGTGGCTCCGTCCCACCGCGCCAGGCTCCCGCTGTCCTCGTCGGCAGCACTGGGGCAGAGGCAGGACCTCGCCGGGGTGCGACGCAAACCCCCGAGCCCCGCTCCCAGCTCGCTCCCCAGTCCCGACATTCCCAGCCGTTCGCTCACCGGAGCCGGGACATGCTGGACGTGTCCGTCCGGCTCTGGGAAAGGATGCCCAGAAGCAATAAGACCATTCCCGAAGACACCCGAGTGCGAGGAGCAGTTCGGGCTGACCCTCAAGCTCCCACCTGACTGGGATCCCCAGGGAGGGACCCCGCTTTCAGCTCCCGGGGAGGGGGACACGGCACAGACGGAGCAGGATTTTTTGCCTCATCCTCCAAGAAGAGGCGTCCGGCAGCTCCAGGGGAGTTTAAGGTACAATAACTCCCTCGCGGAGCGAGCCGATTCTCCAGAGAAAACGACGAGTAGGTTCGTTGTGTTTCAGAACAGGCTGTTCCAAAGCGGCTCTCTCCGACAGCACGGCAATCGCATCCAAAACAAGGGTTTCGCTGCCCGCGCATTTAAGGAGAAGAGGCATCAGACGCGAGGCTTTGCCCGGTAATTGCACCCAGCTCGTGGAGAACATCAGCTCCTTCCCCACGATTCTCGCCCACGAGCCACGCTACCTTCTCCGCACCGTCCCGGGCAGAGCTTGTGCCCTTAATCCAACTTTCCTCTTCAGAGAGCCGCCGCGGACGGGCAGACACCGAGACTTCCCCAAAAGATGCCTCCCCGCTCCTCCGCTCGTCCCTACCGCGCTACAAGGGACCAGCCCCGACCACCCCGGCCCCGCTCTCCGCTAAGGAGGGGGATGCAGGAGCACGAGCATCCTCTGAGCGGGAGCGCAGGGCCACGGCGCTCCTCAGGTCCCCCGCCGAAGGCACGTTTGAGCCTCCGCATCCAATTAAAAACTATTCTTTGCCTTGCCCAAGCCTCTCTCCCCACCGTACTGATGTGGACAACAGAAGAAAATCATCTTCTGCCTGAAATCATTCTCAAAACACGAGGCGCAGACAACCATCTCGCCGCGTAAACGACACCTCCTTCTAATTAGCGGCACAAAGGGACCTCGCTGTTGCACAAGGTGCTATTTCATACGTGCCCTTGCTGAAAACAGAGGAGGACCCAGACCACCACCTGGCTACCCAAGCTGTGTTTGTCGTTATTTTCATTCCCGTCCGTGCCAGCTTACTCCGTTATTTCGTTCCTCGGCCCTGTCCCCAGCAGAGCACCGCGCTCTGCCTAATGAAGGGGCCGACCCGCGATTAACTGGAGTCTGTCCCTAAAGTCAGCTCCCAGGATGACAACAGCTCGGGAAAAGGGCACAGGAAAGAAAAAAATTTAAAAAAAAATCATCACTCTGCTAAATTATAAGGTTGTTTAAGTCACATTCCATACAAAAGGAAACCTCACGTTGCGTAACGGCACTTAGAGGCAGCTGCAGCCTGCGGCAAACACAGGGCAGACTTTTGTCTGCCGTGGATACGCGTCCTGCCGTACCGCTCCAGGTCGGCACATCCACCATCCGCACGCGACCGCGGAGACGTGAGCCCCGCTGGGGTGTATCCCGGCATCCCAGAGCACCACATATCCCAGTTACACTTAAAACAACAAACCGCAGAGGGCGGATGCTCTGGGTCAGGACTAAAGGCTCCGTGCGGCAAGCGGCAGCGGGACTGCCACGAAGCGGTGACACTCGCCACCTCCGTCCTCCCGCTCCGCAGGCTGGAAAATTCCCCCCAGCATCGCTTAATCTGCCCGCGTAGCAGCGCTGCCTTATCCTTTTAGGATTAAGGTCTAATCTATTTCTAGCGAGCCGAGGCACTGCGCCTCAGGACAGGACTGCTGCTCACCTGCTACCTGGGGAATTACGGAGCCGCCATTATAAATAAAACAGAGGTCACCCACCCACGGGCCGGGGTGCAAGAGACCGTCTGCGGGAGCACTGCCGGCCAATCTGGCCCACCCTGGGGACTGTCACCCGCGGGGAGTGCTTCCCCACTGCCAGACGGCTCCGATAAGTGAGAAAACCCCCCTCCGCAGCGCCTGCCGCACCAGCCAGCGTCCGCGGTGAGGAGACGCCCTTGCCGACGGTCCGGGTGGCAGCAGCTCCTTCTCCCCTCGCCCGGCGCCCACAGGGATCCCCACCGAGCCAGGGGACGCCTTGCCATGAGGCAGGGCTGTAGAGCCGGGCTCCAAATCAGCATTTTATTCCCCTTTTTCCCCGCAGAAGACAGAGGACAAGGGCAGGGCGGGCTGCACCGAAACCGCTTGGCTCGCGGCACCTTTATTGTCGGCACCAAACAGGGAGGCAGAGCTCGCCCTGAGCCCGGGCGAGATACTGGCCAGCAGAGAAATCTCCCCTTTTTGGCTCCTACGCTGCTGTGGAGCTGCGGGAATGAGAAGAAAAGCCCCTGGCTCATCCTGCCAGCCCGCTGGGGACGTGCCGGTGGTCGGAGAGCCCAGCAGCCCCGCGCCGTGCAGCGCTGACGACCCGGCAGCACCAGGCTGCTGGAGGGGAGAGCCGGGGCCAGCTGCCGGCACAGCGGCAGCGCTAACGAGGCCCTGCTAATTGGGAGGGACGGGAGCAGCGGGCAGAGGTCACCCCGCAGACTCCCGCGGTGACTCGCTGCAGCCGTCACAGCCAGGTCTCTGTCGGAGAGTCAAAGGCACCTCCCCGCCGGGAGATCTCCGCAGGCGAGACCGCAGGCTTTGCTCTCCGTGTCTCGGTTCACAAACCTCCGCCGTGACCTGAAACGATGGCCACTGCTCAGGGATGTTTTCAGCCGCTCCAAAGAGGGCTGGGAACGGACAGGAGACCGTGACAGGGCCACAAGATCCACCTCCCCCTGCCTGCAGCAGGCTAATCCACAGCCTCGCAGGAGAAGAGCAGAGGGGCCGAGGAGCAGAAGGCTAAGGCGCCGTGCTCTCCTCAAGTCCACCCCCTACACCAAAATCCTCCGCAGCACAACCAGAACTGACCTTCCTCAGCCAGTTGCCCCCTTCTTCCCTGTGCGCGGTCATCAAAAGGAACCGAGGATCCCGACGGTTTGCCAAAAAACCAGAGAAGGGCATTTCTCACGTCTCGGAGCTGCGGCTGCGTGCCCAGGTCCTGCCGCCTGATTAGTAAACGATGCACGCTCTGAAAGTCACTGTTTCAACCAGAAGGATGACAGAGTGGATGGCAGTAGCAGCCAGCATCCCGGACACCGGCGAGCCCTACCGAGATAACAAGCCCTGGGCCCCCCGGGCTCTGAGCCACCGCTGCCCACCTTGGCCATCGCGTCTCCCCCGCACGCAGACCCTGCTCCAAGCCCGGCCCCGGTGGGGACCAACCCCCCTGGAAAAGGGACGCTCCTACACGGGGCGGGGGGGGGGGGGGGGGGTCGCAGCCGCATCACGTTTGTCACCGGGGATACACGAGGTGTCCCCACGTGCCACGTGCCCTGGAGCAGAGCCAGGAGCGCTCGGCCCCCGGGGTGGTGTCGCTTCCACCACCGCTGGGCTGCTGACGGTGCCGTCCTGCACCAACAGAAAGGGGAACCCCCGCGGGGAACTTCCAGCCCCTCGGGGGCTGAGCGCAGCCTTCCACAGCCCACTGCAACTGCAGCGCGACCCGACGCAGCGAGCCAAGGACAGCAGGGCTACCCGGACCCTGTCCCCGCATCCAGGGGACGTTACCGACCCGAGTGCTCTGCCACCTGCGCTGCCACGCGGGCTGAAAGGGGCTGCAGCTCTTTCACAGAGGGATGGAGCCGTATAGCCAAAACCAGCCACGGTTTTGCACCCGAATCCCCATTAAACCAAGATGCATTTTTCCAAGGTCAGTGTCCTGGAAAGTTCCCCTTTCCAAGGTGACTTCTCAAGCTGTTGAGATCCAACATCTGCAGGATTTTCCCTTGTAATAATAATAATCCTGATGAGATTTACCTAATCTCCGAGTGACTCATCTGCCTCCCCGTATCCCTGTCCTAATTACCGTAACGCTCCTCAGCCTCTCGCCCAGGGTATCTCCCTGCGCGTCCACATTTTGCATCAGACCCTTCCGGCCCGTTTTACCGCTTCTCCAGCCCTGGAAACCCTCTCTCCCTCCCATTACCACCTCCCAAGCACCTGGCCGGTGCACAGCATCCTTGTTTTGTGCAGGGACACCCATCCCCTTGCCAGGCTGGTTCCAGCAGAGCCGGGGTTTCCCGGGCAGCTGCGGGGCTCCCCGGCTGCTGGACCACGGTGGTGGCATGGGGGGCAGCCCCTCTGCCCCACTGCTGAGGTGGGGCATTGCCCTCCGTGGGGTCAACATTGTCCTCCATCTCACGCGGGAGCCAGCAGCTGGAAACCTTCTGCTCCACGTG
This sequence comes from Larus michahellis, assembly GCF_964199755.1. Classification (NCBI taxonomy): domain Eukaryota; kingdom Metazoa; phylum Chordata; class Aves; order Charadriiformes; family Laridae; genus Larus; species Larus michahellis. The sequence goes on along the minus strand of NC_133914.1, from coordinate 789,284 downwards.
GGAGCTCAGACAGATTCGGACGAACCATCGTGAGGCAAAGGGCTCATTTATCCGCCCTCCACATCCTTTCTCCATTATTGCATATTCCCTGTTGGGAAGTGACAGCCATGCCTTCTGCTGCGGATCGTGTCGCTGCAAGGGACAAAGTGCCCAAAACGCTTCCAAAACAGCAAATCCCTCCCACGGTAATTCATCCAGCGCCTCCCAGCTCCGCGCCTCCGGTGACTTCCGAATTCTCCTGCTGGGGACAACCCGCTCCGCCTCAGGCACCTTCTGCTGCAGCACAAATTGCGGGCGATTAAGCTATCTTCAAGGCAGGAGAGGAACGCTGAGCAGGGACCAAACTTCAACCCGCGATTCCCCCGTAGCAGAGCCCCGCACAAAGCGGCAGGCACGAACAACACTTGTTCACTCGACATGAACCAAATGTGGCCGAACTCCCAGAAGAAGCTGCTGAAGCCAAGAAATTAGCAACACTCCAAGAAGAAGCATATGCTTATGTGCATAACAGTGAATCATCTTACAATAGTTAAGCGCACACAGGAAAACAAAGGGAAAAACACCCTCATCCTTCCTGCCTCGGGCAAACCTGTGTCAGGGATGAGGCACTAACAGCGGGGTCTGCCTGGTGTGGGGTCGCTTCTTCTGGACTCCTTGGGGTGAACGACTGGAGACCAGACACACGACGGGTAGGTCCTTCCCATCCTGCCACACGCATCTTTTAAAGATGGAAAACATAACAACTTGGGTTAAAAATCAAGGACCGTGGAGATCTGCATTTTCAACCGCCACCTCCTCACCAAGGACACATCTTCCTCCCCGGGCACGGGCAAAGGCAGGTCTCGGGCCTCAGACCGGGGCCAGTTACAACGAAATCTTGTTTATCTAAGGCCCTGCCAGGCGGCCTCTTCCCTGTGTCCTCACTTCAGCGGTGCCTTTCCAACCTCATTCTTTCACTGGCAAAAACAGGTCACCATCTGCTCTCCCTCCTGACTCTGGCTAAATGACAGCGCCTGCCTCTGCAGGAGATAAAACAGCTCTTCTGCAAAGCGCTTTCCCTAACGCACGCTGGGGAATACACAGATTCACTCTCCAAACCAGATGACCAACAAGGACACCAGGCGCGGGGACGACGGCTGTCACAAGGAGACCCGCAGGCTACGAAATAATGACCAGGGGCGTCTGCCACATTCATCAACGTGGCCCCAGGAGACAGGAGATCTTACAATTTCCACCTGCAAGGCAGGAATTCAGCCTGCTCCGCTCCCAGCTTTCATTTTCCACCCTAAAAGCCGCACGGTGCGCTGACACGAAGCACTGGAGCGGGCAGGTGACCGGCACGGACGAGACCCCCAGGCTCCGCGATGGCCCCGGCCAGCCCCTGGAGGAGAAACCAGGAGGTTTTAAAGTGCAGAAAGGTCACAAAAACAAGGGCCAGAGAAAAAGCTGCCTTCCCTCTCGGGGAGCCGCAAGGGCCCTGGCTCCATCCTGCTGCCCTCTCCGGACCCACGCTGTCCCCGGGCAGGGCAGGCAGCTCCGGGCTGGCAATCGCCAGTCTCCCGCGGCCATCCCGCAGCCCTTCCCTGGGAGGAAAGCTGTTCCTAACCCCTCTCCCTGTGTTACAAGGCGAGTCTCTCTCTCACCCAGTGACTATTTCATGGCGTCACGGTTCCCAGCGGCGATGCCGCCCTGCCAGGCAAAGGCACCAGAAGCCAGCGCTGGGGTCTCGTTCACAGCAGGGACCTGAATCCACCTCCCAGACAAGTGCCCGATGCTCTTGGCTTCCTGGAGTCAGATGAGCGCTCTTCTTCACGGGGATAAGATTTTAAAGTCCTGGGTTTGAGCTCAAAGCACCACTGCCCGCTCCCCCTGGGGGCGGAGAACACCCAAACGCAAAAACCCAAACGTCAGCGAAAACCCGAACGTCAGCAACGCACACGGGTTGCACAAACGTCAGAGAAAACCCGAACGTCAGCAACGCACACGGGTTGCACATCGCGTGCCCGGTGAACCCAAGGACCATCTTCCTCCCTGGAGAGAAAAGGAACAGAGGTTATAACCTCACCGGTGGGCTCGCAGGGTGTCTCGCACCCCTGCTCAACCCCGCACCGCCTCTCAGCTGCCGCCCGCGGGACGCAGCGGGCGCAGGGGCAGGGCAGCAGGCGGCCCCTCCGCGCTCCCCTGTTCGGGTGGGACACCCGCAGTGACAGCCACCACGGCAGAAAGAGCTGCTCTGCCACGGCCAGGCTGCTGCAAGTTTAACTCGCCTAAACCTTGTCCAGCTGCACTTCGCTGCTTTAAGCCGAAATCACTATTTCCCAGCCCTCCACCCCCTTCCTTGGGCTGACCTGAGCCTCCGCCACCGGCGCAAGCCGCGGCAGGAGCGAACCCGGACACAGGCCCCACTGCTTCTACGCTCCTTCTTCGCCTTGATGAAGCCATTTAACGCTGCCGCACTCGAGGCCGCAAGCCCTGCTCACGGTGACACTTTGCATCCATCCCTGCATCCTGGCCTGTCACGCCGGTTGCCATGGCAATGGACCACTCGGAGGAAGGAAGGTTTATTATCAGTTTCTCTATTGAATAAAACCTTGGATGAAATTTTGTTGTCTCCCTGCTGATGCAAAATGTCACGGATTTGTTTCTGACCCTGCTGAAGCTCCCTCTGTATTTATAGATTATCCAGGCCAACTTCCAAAGCACGTTTTCTGCCGCGGCCGAGGGAGTCTAACGCAGTCAGGGCAGCGTCTGAATCCCCATCAACAACTCGCCTGAGCCCTGGGGCAAACCACAGAGTGCAGCATCCTGGAACCGAGCTCATCTGGTCACTTCTCGAAGGCTCAACAAACACGCTAACTGCTGTTAATTAAAAGGTAATCAGCTGTCTCCTAGTAAAAAAAAACAAACAAAAACAACAAAAAGGCTTTCCTACAGACCAAGGGTCCCTGAGATTAATCCTGTAAGGTGCAGAGCGCTTTCTGCTGAGCTCTCCCACGAGCCCCACCGTGGTACGGAGGCTGCAGAGCTACAAGACACCCAGTACCGCCTGAATTAGGCCCTCGGGCTGGATATCAGAAATGCAGAGCAGCAGGTTTATGAGTCAGTTCTAGGAATGTGAGAAAACTGGGTAGGAAACGGCTAAACAAATTGCAGATTTTTTTTTCTTAAAGCTCTCTGTGTTGCAGTGCCAAGGACCCTTCCTACGCAGGCCAACTCCCCTCTTTCCCCTCACATCAAAAGCTCTTCAAAATTTGTTCCCACCACGCTTTCAGGCTGACGCACTCTCCAGCGCGTTCTCTGAAGTACAAGGATGTGACTTGAGAAACACTCCCGTGCTTTTAGCAGGTTTTTCAAAATCAGTCGGGAAGTGGGAAGAGAGAAAGCGGAGAGCTGCGGCACGGTACGGTACCAGGGGCGAGTTGGGCTCCTCTCCCCCGGAACAGGAGATTCCCAGAAACGGGCGTCAGCCTGAAAAGTCCCGTGTGACCGCAGCCCAGCCAGCCCTGCCTCGGCACAGAGCCCTTCCTGGAAAAGCAGGGAGAGCGCCATAAAATCCTCAGGTTTCATCCCCGCGGAGCGTTGCCGGCTGTTTGCGGAGGAGTCCGCTCGCCCGCAGGGAGAGGCAGCCCGGGCTCCCTGCGCCGGGGCGGCGCTGGCTCAGGAAGGGCGATGGTATTTCTGCCCCCGCGCCCTCGCCAGCCCCGGGCGCAGGTGCCGGGGGGGCTCACAGCCTGTCCATGGCCATGCCAGGGCGACCACCGGCACTCGCGTGCCTCCCCCCGTGCGGGCGGCGAGGGGATGAGGAGCGAGGAAGCGGCAGCAGCTCGTTAATCCCCGGCACCGTCAGTCGCTCCCCGTCCCTGCTCCGCCGACCCCGGCACGTGCGGCTCCATCTGGCTCGGAGCAGGAGAACCGCTCCACCAGGACACGGCACGCGGGCGACTCCGCTCCTGCCGCTCAGCGCTCGTGGTCCCCTTCCATCCCCCAGCATGACTCCATCCCAGGATAAATTTCCGACAGGGATAAATCCCAAGGTACCACACCACGGGAACCTGCTCTTCGCTCCTTGGCAAGGCGAAGGCAGGTGCTCTACCAGATGGCCATAACTCAGCTGAACGTTAACGACGCATCCCAGCGTCAAAACCAAAGGAGTCTGAGCCCACGAGCCTCTCCGGTTGACAGACACCATTTTGGACCATAACCAAGAAGGGAAGTTATTTATGGACGTGCTCTTTCTGGCCAGGAACCCACCCGCACTGGGCTCTGCCACCCCCACGTCCATCTCACCTCTCCTAGTTAGCAAAGACATCCCGCTAAGGGACATCTAGAGACCTCGGTGGCCTGGACCTGTCATGCTCAGACAGGTGACAAATATGTCCCGTCCCCCCCCGGGACTGCATTCAGCTTGCGCCAGGCAGACAGCAGATGGGCAAGGCAGGCTGTGGCTGAACTGGGAATAGCATCCACATCGCCCGTAATCGCAAAATAGAGCTGCAGGATTCCGACAGGCTGGGACGTCACCCAGCGTACAGGGGATGGATGATATTTCTAATTACGCTCTAAGTCGAAGGGCAGCAAAGGCAGCCAAGTTAAAACACCGTTTGATCTGCGACACGTCCCCCGTGGCTCGTAGGGGGAGGGTTACGAGGACCAAGCCTTGGAGAAGTCAGCGCCCCGGTGAAAAGAGAAGGCGACCTCCAAAACCTCTCCTCTAGCAGCGACGTTTGGCTCTGGGGCCGCCCTGGGACGGTGTCGCCAACGCAGGAACGAGCTGATGCTGTTTTACCAGTGGAAGTTTGCGTTTTGCAAGCTTCTGCGGGGGGGGGCAGTCTGCAACCGAGCAGCCCGCTGCCTCGACGGGTGGGAATTGCCAGCGCTTCGCCTCTCCCCAGCAAACTCACTCCCAGGCGGGGCCACCGAAGAGCCTGCCGCACACAGCCTGACGCCGCAGAGCATCTCCCCCCGCGTGCTCCGGGTCCCCACGTGCAACCCATGGCCTCAGTACAGCATCGTGAACGACGGGACGGGGACAGGGGACACCCCCGGCTGCGCGGCCCCGTCACTGCTGAGAGCGAGGAGCCAGAGCCCCCGGGGAGCGTGACGCGCGTGGAGCCCGCGGGCCACGCACCTGCGGGGCGTTACGGTGCGGACTGAGAAGGTCACCGTCCCCAGCATCACCGTTTGCCCTTGAAGCATCCTTGTCAAGGGAAGCAGAATCATCTCCTGCCTCGATTCTGCCAAGGTATCCATCTAAAACCCCTTCTTTGTCTTGCACCAAAGGCAAAACGCGCATTAAATCAACACCCCCAGCGTTTTATGACCCTTTTCTCACCAGCGCGGCAGAGCTGGACTCCCGCCTTTAGCTCCCTTCCCCAGCCTTAAGCTCCCCTGCCCATTCTCATCCGTTTTCCGCCTCAGCCACACAGCAAACGGGAGGGAGACTCGAGTTTATAATGCAAGTTTTATGAAGCACGGAGACATGACATAAGGATGGAAACGCGGAGGGGATTGGGAAGGCAGCGTTACGGAGCTCTCCGCAGGCGCGTGCCCTGCCCAGCTTCCAGCCGGGAAATCGCTTTATGAGGCTGCAATTATATTTCTTCCGCTTCTCATGGGAGGTCCTGAGAAGGTACGGATTTAACGCTGCTGCATTTCTACCGCGTATTGATCAGCTATCGGTGTTCTGGAGCAGCAGAGAGCTCCCATCAATTAGGAGGACGCTCCCTGCTGCATTAAGCCCCGCAGCCGGCCGTCAGGAGCCCTCGAAGGCTGACTCAAAGAGCAATTGCTCTCTGTATTATTGCATTTTCAATACGAGACTGATCTCTAAGAGGTTACATTTATTCTCGTCGTCAAAAATTGCTACCTGGATGAACGATGGCCCCAGCCGCCAGTCTGGAAACCAGACCCCAGCTGAGGCCATTACGGAGACGAAGGCAGGAGCAGCAAAGGGCAGAAGAGCTCCCACCGCGGCATCCCACCAGGACTTCGTGCCCGGCGCCCGAACGCCGGTGCTTCAGAGGAAAGCAAAAAGCTCCGCGCTCACGTGGGCTGCTCCACGAGATGCTTCCAAACAGACACGTTTGCAGGCTCAAAGAGCCGAGCTGGAAGGGGCAGAGGCAGCAGGGGAGGCCGGGTGGGAATCCGCCGGAATGCTTTCTGATGCCTTCATCTACCGAGGCAAGGATCGCAGGGACAGGAAAACAAACCTCCTCGTTGCTGTCTGGCTACGAGGCATTTCTTTCACGCTGCAGCAACTGCTCTCTGTAATCAGTTCACCACTGAGGCCACGAGACAACAGAACATGTTTTTTTCCCCCAAAACAAGGAGCTGATTTCAATGGATCTGCAGGTGGAAACAGCCTCCTCTTATCCCAGAGGGGCCAGGATGCTGGAATGGCCAGGTACCCCTCGGAGCCTCTCCTGCCCAGGGCCAGCTTTCCCCAGTGCCCGTGTCTCCGGAGGGAGGAGGAGCTGGCAGCAGGCACTGCCGCCGGAGGGGAAGCTGGCCCGGGACCTCGCTGAGCCAGCGGAGCCCTGGCTGGGCCCAGGCTGTGCTGCGGGACGCCCGCCCTGAGGCCCAGACCCATTTGTGTTCCCCGGGATCCCCCCCCTCTGCCTCTGAGCACAGCAGAAGCCGAGGCCGGGACGAAGGCTCAGCGCTCGCCCTGCTCAGCAGAAACGCTGCCCCTGTTCCCCCGGAGCTGCGCCCCCAGCCTGAGGAGGGGGTTTGCTGGTTCGTTAGACCGCGGGGAGCAGGGTCTTGCCCAGACTCATCACAAGGGAGGTGCAGGAGCATCGCTTCACCGGCATCCTCTCCGTAGGACGCAGCACTGCTCTGCAGACGGGAAACCCCCCGAGCTCCGAGGCAGCCGGGCAGCAGCCTGCTGTCAGGGGGCCGACGGGTCACGTCGCGATGCGATACCGCAGCAGAGGCAGGCGGGTAGCAGTTTCTTATCATAAAAGCTTGATGACATCTCTTTTTAAATCCCTCTGGTTTTGAGCCGATCTGATTTTTTTTTTTTTTTTTAACCCTGCCACAATTCTCCGCCACACAGGACCGGTAATTTCTTCCGCAATTTCTCAGCCATCCCTCTAGAACAGCGCACAGCAGATTTCCCTAATTCACATTATCAGCACCATTTGCCTCATGAACGACAGAAGGACCACCTGAGAGTGAAGGGAGAGCTCTCGCCCTTTGGGTTTTCCCCTCTCACAAGTCATACGCTGTCTCCGCTTTCAGCCTCCTGCCTCAAGAGCCGTGTAGAGTTTAAATCCGCTGCCCAGCAAACCAACAGTACATGCAAAACCTCTCTTAAAGAGCAGAAAAAAAAAAAAAAAATCTATTCCCTTCCTAGGCTGTTAGACGCCATGGATAATTGATACACGACTCCATGAGATAAAGAAATAAACCATTCTTCCTTCTGGAGGCCCCTTCTGCCTCCGACTCGCAGAGCTGGGCAGCCTTTGACCCCGAGTTCTCGCATTAATGCCCGGGCGCAGCCAGACAGGGATATCGCACACGCGCTCGGCTCCTCTCCCGGGGTTTGGCTTTCTTCTGCCCCTGAATAATGGCAGCTTTGTCCTCCGGCAAACGAAGGAGCAGGCAGTTTATTGCAGGCCCAGCTTGTTCCCAAAGATAAACCCAGTGAAAAATGTCACCTGCTGATTTGATCCGCCCCGTGCGCCACTTCAGCAGCTGCTCCAGCCCAAACGCCCATTATCATCAAACAGGTGGAATAATGGAAGCGTATACCGCGAATATGCATAAACATGAGAGCTGGAGGAAGGATGGCATTTCGGCTCGCAGGCCTGGCTTTGAGAGCTGCTTTGTTTAGCAGTGACAACAGCCCAGATTCACAACGCGGCTCCTCACTGCCCTGTCGGCACTGCAGCAGCCAAGGGCAGAATTCCGCCGGACACCAGGCCCCTGCGGACCACCAGGCACTAAAGCAGAGCCCCCAGCAGTGCCGGGGGGCAGGGGAGAAGAGCCCGGGCAGCACGGCAGAGCTGCCTTGGACTCGGCTCCCGGAGGAGCCGACCGCGTGCCTGCACTCGGAGGAGCTGTGGGGCTCCGGCCGTATGAGTTCTCGCACAGCTGTGGGGCAGGGGAAGGCAGAGAAGGGCAAGTGCTGTTTGCAGAACAGTCGCCCAGAACCGCCCCCCATCCCAGCCGTCCCCGGCAGGCTCAGCTCTGCAAGCACCAGAATTAATTTCGAGGCATTTCCAAGCACAGGCGAACAGTTTAATTCTGCTGCCCTTCGGCAACCCCTGCTTTGATTTCTTACTGAAACAGGTGGAAGGCTTGGGTTGAGCTTCGCAGAACACAAACAGGAAAGCCGTGTGATGAATCACCTTTGCAGGCACGAAGGATTCACCTGGGACAGGGCCATTACCTAGTAACCAGGCAGCAACCGCCGGTTATCGGCGTCACAGCTGGCTTTGGGGAGCGTGGCTTTCACCTGTGCTGGGAGCGCGTGGGAGACACCGGCAGCTCCAGCACCTCACCCGTGGGGCCACGCGAGCGGAGTCACAGCGGCAGCATCCCGAGACTCCGCAGCTCTGCGCAGCCCTCCCAGGGAGTTTAAATTTACTGTCATCATTAAGGACAAAGACGCAAATGTCAAACGCGAGGCATCCCGTAATGGATTTAACGCAGGCTGGCGAGGAGTTAACCCAAATGCCGAGCATTCGTCTTGCTTTAAGTAATTATCCTTGCAGGAAGAATACCGCTACCAAAAGCAAGTCTGCTGTAATTTCTGTCACCTTCCTCCTGCCCCTTCTCCTATTTAAAATTTCTGGCTCACTTTACAGAAAGGAAAGCAAGACCGGCTCATTAACGAAGGTACAAAGAACGACTACAGCAGGTTGGGATGGAGTCCACGCAGCAATCAAAACAAGGCTTTGTAGTTAGCGCTGAATTCCTGCTGTCTCAATTACGTTTGTGGAGCCTACCCCGCGCGGCACAGCTCTGCTGTGGGGAGACTTCTCTTTGTGCCTCATTGGCTGCGCGCAGTGGTACCGGCAGAGCAGTTTCCTTGACAACATTTTTTTTTTTTTTTGTAATACAATCTTTTTTTTTTTTTCCCTTTCTTTCCTTGCCCCACTCCACGGCTGCAAGATCAGGCCCGACTTTGAATCCCAGTTGCAAAGATACCATGAATAGGAATTAGCGGTACGCAAAAAGGAGCCCCCCAGAAGCCTGTCCGTGAGGCGAGGACCCCGTCCCACGCAGCCTCCAGTGCCACCAGTGGCAAGGAGCTCGAGGAACAGTTGGGAAGAGGGTGATTATCATTAAGTCGTGCATTATGCAGTTCTTCCTCCAGGTTTTTCTATTATTTTTTTTTCCTCTCAGCCTGACAACATTTTGTTACTCCTCCTTTTCGTTTTCAGTGTCTAGGGAGGAGAGAAGGGAAGAAATCTGTGGCTTGTACCCACCCCACCGCCAGCTCTCCCAGCCGGTGCTCCGCAGGACAACACGCTCCAGCCGATCCTCCCAGTCCCTCCAGCCCCAGGGAATTCATCGAATCCCCATTTTATCTCCCCCTGCACCTGATCTGGCGGCAGGACACCCACCGACTTGCTCACTGCCCTCAAGCAACAGAAATAATAAAAAAAAAAAAACCCACACCTCTCCCTGCCAAACGCTGAAACGACGGGATGGCAGCATTCCGCAGGAACACATCGATCCCATCGCAGTTCTCAAAAAAGCAGGAGGCTCTGCCTGCGCTCCCAGCACTTCCGGCTCGCAGGCTGAGCAGCAGCGAGGATTAGATGTCAAAAAGCTGCTGCTATTTTACCATTTCCCCCCAACCCCACTCAGCGCCAGCCTGATGGGTTCTGCTGCCCTTTTCTCTAGGAAAATTTCTTATTTGAGTCCTAAAGCCGTTTGTATTCCACGCAAGAACGTCCTCTTGCCTTTTATTGTCGGAAATTGAAATTTGAAATTGAAATGGCAATAAATCACAGAGTAGCACAGGAGTCAGCCTGCACGCGGAATTATCAGCCGCAGAAGGTACCCTGAAGCACGGAGGCCAGTCAATTGGAATAACCAGCTCAGCAAGAGCGTGCCACCCAGCACGCTAACGATCCGACAGCCCTCTGGATAACACGGACAATAAACACCAGAAACAAAACAGTAGCCCAGGAAGGTCACAAGCTCCACACGCACGGCCTTGCCAAAGGGCTTTCGGAATATTATTTCAGGCAGGGGTTCACGCTGTGCTCTCCATTCCCCGCAGAACACCGCGGATGTGAGGAGCCCCAGCCGCCCCGCCTGGCTGGGAGCAGGGGGCCGTTCACAACATCCCGCCCTCCAACTGCCGGCATGTGCAGCCCCTCAGGGTGCTTGTCAGCGAGGGAATTGTCTCAGCAAAGGATTCCCGTCGTCAGCATTCAGCCCCGCTTCCCAGCAAAGCGCCTTCGGGAAGCACGGACGACATCCCGCGTCTTGGGACCAGACTCGCTCCCTCTCTTGCCTCTGTGCAGCCCTGAGGGACTCACGTTATTACCCGGTGCTTCCGCTCTCCCTTGCTGGACAGACGAGAAGCGATTCCTTACCTGGTCCTTTTCCCCTCCTTGAGCTCTTCTAATCCATCCACGGATTTGGATCAGGGATTGTCCTCTGGTGTCGGCTCCCGGTTCTCTCCGTCTACAGAGTTAAGCCCTGCAAGAAAGCGCACAGAGAGCCACCTCAGCCTCCAGCTATCCTGCCAGAATCACTGCAGCCACCGCCAAAACCGAGCAGCTTCTGCAGCAGCCTCGGAGTCTCACCCACAGCTGTTTCCCCAAGAGCCAAACTCCCTGCAGGCACACCCCCGCCCCCTCAAAGCGCTCGGGGGCTGTTACCTGGTCCCACACCCCCGAAACGAGGATCTCAATGGTCCGACGAGAAGAGCAAAAGCCCAGGAAGGAGAGTTCCCGTCCTGGGTGGTGCAACTGCACCAACCATCAACTTTGTCGGCCAGTAACTTCATGAGTTGGCCTCATTTTCTTTTTGATGATGTCCCACCACTCAGCAGCAGCAGGATCCAGACGAGATACCTGGCATGAACAACAATTAAGACTTCACTTACGTCACTTCATTCATCGATGACGGCGATTAAAGTTCTGATGAAACCAGCAGTCAGAACACGGGGAGGTCCTAAGATTTAGCTCCATGCCTTTGGGTTTGGTTTTTGCAGAATAGGGATACAAATATTTAACGCAGGACTATCAAGGTAACAACGGCAACGCAGCCCTCGGACAGCCTAAAGGGAAAGGCGTTCCAGATCAACCTGTGGAAGCGTTACCTGTTATGGCCCTGTGGGACCAGTGCTCAACAGGGTTCCTTGCCATCTCTGTTTACACAGAAGAGTCAAGGGACTACTTGATACCCCCAACTTTCCACCTCCGCAGCCACACCAGCCTCCAGAGCAGCCAGACGAACACAGCAATCCCCTCGCCCGAGCCTGGAGACTTCCCACGGGGCTCGGCTGCAAATAAGGGTGCGCTCCAAGCGCCCGAGCCGCAGCAGCCGCCGGCTCTGCCGGGGAAGGTGCCAGCCCCGGTCCAAGGCTCTGGCGCTCCTCAGCACGGACACGAGCGTCGCTGGCCGCAGCCGTGACACCGCACAGGTCTAGAGACGCAAGGGGGTTGATAGCAGCCTTAACGTTTGACTTCACTTCTCTTTACTGACAAAAAGCCATTCTTCCCCTTCCCCAAAGAAACATCTACTCAAACCGCTCTCTGGAGTTGATCTGCAAGCGTTAAGACCAAGTTAAATGATTTATAATTTTTTGGTTAAAAGAACATATGCTATTACAGAAGTGCAAACCGTGATTCCTGCAGTTTCTTTCCCCATGCGGAGTCACTCCACTCTGCTTATCATTCCTAACTGCTCCAAAAGTAGCATCTTAAGTGATATAAATATGCATGTGAATAAGCCTTATCTCCTGTTAAAGTACCAGTATCTGAAGCTGCCCAGATGTCAGTGAAAAAAAATTAACCAGAGAAACAAGTAGCTCCTATCATGCAGGAATATCTCACTTCCAATTAAGTGCATGATATTTTTTATACCGAATAGCCTTTAATTGGCAAGACACCTCATTTTTGTGCATGGTAACCAAAAAGGTATAAACTTTGAAAAACAAACAAAGCAAGAGTTTGGTGTTAAAAAAACCCCGAACAACAAAACCTATACAAACACAAAGAGGAGATGGAACTGCAGGGTTACAGCTGCCAGTCTCGCAGTCAAAGTGCTTTATTATCTCACCGTCAACAGGGACTAAAAATTTGTTCTAGTACACTAGTGGGAAAAATCTGATAAATATTGGAAACACGATACCGATTTGCAAGTAACATATTTCTTTGATGGCAGCAAAGCAAAGCTGATTGGATTGTTATCTGCGCAGCCCAGAAAACAGCACCTTAGTATTACTTAAATAAATTACACAGATGGAGGCAGCGGCGTTCCGCTCCCAAGGAAGGGGAACTGACAGGGCTCCAGGACGCGAAACTCGCTCATTGTTACCCCAAACAATAACCCCATTCAGGCCCTGCCAGGTGGGATGGTGTCTAGTCTTGTCCAGGCCACAACTGAAAGTTTTGCAACCGATCTTTGACAGTTCTTGGGAAAGTTCAGAGCTGTTTGGTTTGGGGGGTTGTTTTGTTTGTTTAGAAGTAAGTCTGCACTTTTAGAAAACAGGTAATTTGACAGTAAGAGAAGGGATCCCCTCTGCAGCGCTGCTCCGAGGTCACACAGCCTTTCCCACCAGCAACTCCGAGCCACGCGGTACCCAACGGTGATCACTCACACGTGGACAAGCCTGTCCAAAGGCCTTTACAAATCAGATTAAAGAAGAGCATTTACCATTAACGAGCTGCAATAAATTCATCAAGAGCCAGAGGGAAGACATTTTACTGCAAGAACTTTATTGCACTACGTTCAAGTGCTGAACCACGTATTGTGCCTACTGGACATCGGTCACAATTACACTCCCCCCGCTCGTGTCTACACTGTATGACAGTCTGCACTTTTCACTATTTTTCCTCAATTAAGGCTGCAGAGTCATAGTATATGAAAATTAGTACATTATAAATCAAACTAGGGGGAAGAATGCAAAGTTATACATATAGCATGTGTAAAATTTTTTTTTATTGTTCTTCAGAAGGGCTTGGGTTTGGTTTTTACCTTCCCCTCCAATCTGACTTCCACCATTTCTCAAATCGGCTTTAACTACCAGTATTTCATTTTACTAAAAACATCATTTTTCATTTGCAGAAACAGTTAGAACATTAGGCTTCTAGTTTGCGAGGGGAAGGTAAAGGCCAGAATTAGGTAATTTCAGCATCATCTACCTTCCACATGGACTCAAACATTACCAGATACGTCATTTCCCTAATGTAGGCATCAACATCACAAACACTTTCGCGTCTCCTTTATCTGTTAAAGAAATCAGAAACGTTACACATCTTGAAGGGAGGAAGGAGCTCAGTACAGCAGTACAGCTTGAGGCAGGCTACAGACCGGGCTTCGTGGAGTGCCGCGTTGTCAAGCCACGGACCCCAGACAGGTCGGTTGGCCCATCTGTAAAGTGAGGAGCTTGACAAGTACCATTTTTTTTTTTTTTTTGCTTAAATTCATAAAACCCTTCCAGGAATAGAATTCTAAAAGTCCATTACCTATGTTCTGAAAAATGTTTGCGCAGTTAAGCTGCGGACTGAAAAGAGAAGTCCAGAAGAGGAAGAAACCCTGCGAAGGCAGCTCGCATGGCCAGCAGCTGAGGTATCGGTAGAAGCTGGGTACCAGCCTGTACCTGCTACAGGCACAGACCAACAAAAGCCTTTGGTGCTCCACAGCGAAAGATCACAGGAGAATATGACCCTAAACCTGTATTCAAAGCCTTCAGTGGCTGAGTATTACAGACATAATGTCAAGTTGAAAGCACATGAGGTCACTACTAGGGCAGGGCACTAAGTTAACGTGGGTTTGGTAGAAGTAGCCTGGCTGGAACTGCTTATTAGAGGCTGGAAAATGACTTGTCTTGATGAATTCACTAACACCAGTGGCCCTACAAAGAGAACGTGGTGCCAGTCCACACTCCAAAAATCAGCGTATTTATGGTCTGCCAACGGTGAATAGATGGTAGGCGTGTTGGTGTGTAACTAGAGATTCTCCCTCCAAAAGAGCCTAATAAAAAATAACAAGGCAATCAGTGGTTAAACTGAACTGTACACAAGGGCCAGTCTGGGAAAATACCCATCCTAGGCTTTCATTCACGGAGCGAATTGCTGTGCACGCCATCTTTACCTCATCTATGATACAAATGAGACCCTCCCCCCAAATCCTGATTTACTGTGTTCAGCAAGGCAGAGAATCTGGACAGCAGCAAAAAGCCTTTTCTTCCTCTTTATGACAAATAAAATTAATTTTAAGTCCTCGTCTGAATCACCCCTTGCTCACCTAGGACACTTTTGAACATCAGTCTTCTGCCGGGATAGATTTTCTATCTAGCAACAGAAAGACAATGAAAATTTCAGCCAAATTCTTTGGAAAAATAAGACTGTGACATACTCACACATAAAGTCACCCACACATGCGTATACACACACACACACACACTCTCACACAGTTAAAAGCACTGTCTCCCATCAGTCAGAAAAGGCCTTTAGCAGATTCACCAAAGACATCAGGCAGCAAGTCTTCTGGTAAAGCCCACCAGGAAGGTGAGTCACACCTGCAGAGTCTGAACACCACGTAGACAAAAAACACAGACATCACCGAATCTCTAGAATACGCCCAGAGTGGGCTTAAGGCTGTCAGACTGCTCCCATACAGCAACAAAGGCTCCTCCGCACGTCTGTCTGCCAGGTCCCAGCAAGGTTAAAAAAAAAGGCAACTCCATTTAAAAGAGTCCCGTAGGAATTAATGTATCAGGCCCTAACTCTGGGGTACTTTCCTCAAATCAAGAAAATAGTTTCTGCACAAGCCAATGCTCTGCTGGTTTTCCTTAGACATAAAATTTACTTTATTTCTTTTCTTAAAAAGTTAAAAATACAGAAGGTTCAGAAACTGATTTTTCTCCTTGCAGATGTTCAAACTGCAGCTTAAGGAGAAAACAATCCTTCACTGAAATGTTTCTCTTAAATTTTTTTTTATTTTTATTTTTTTTCAATCATCACCACCATTAGGACAGAGGTTGAGGAGCACTGACTCCACCACTAAATTGACGACGTAGTTTCATTCCAGATTCACATTTCCAGGTGCCTAGAGTCCAGAAAACAGCCATGCTAACTTCTGCCTTCGTTTGAGATTTTTTTTTTTTTTTTTCCTATTGAACACAGCAGTGACCGTTGGCATCTTTGAAGCGTAATCGCATCTTAGGTCGGTATTTCTCAAGGTAAAGCAGCTGTTTGGAATTGAAAGCTCCCCTCCTTTTCCTGAAACAAAGAGAATGAAGGGTAGCATCAATGGAAAAGGTACTGCTTCGATCACCATTGCACACTCTAAGGCAGATTAGTCCTTGTTTCAAAGTTGCTCTGTATCAACAGAACAGCATTTTGGCTTGGTTCCCTACCCACTGACACTTCGAGGAAGGTTAAACCAGACCAGCACATGCAGTTCACCTACATGCCAGTATTAAAACTGAAATGCGGTTGGCAAATTTCAGCATATTTTCTTGTACTGGGAGAGTTTATTTCCATCACCAGCAGTAGTCACTGAACAACAGCAAGGTCACCCTTTCCTTGCAGATGCATGTGCTACTTAGATGTTTGTATCCGAACGTCATGGTCTTACTTAGCTAATATAATAAGAGGTTCTCAGAAAAGAGCTTCTCAGTATAAAACGTACCATACCAGAAAGAGAAAAAAGGAATTTAAGAAAGGAAAAATTCAGAAAAAAATCTGTTGACAGCAATACAGTTTGCAAAGATAACTGAAGAGCTGGGAATCCACAAAAGGGTGAACTGTTTTTTTCGCAAAGCTCATTCAACATAATCTTACCTGCTGGGCTTCATTTCAAGGTCTGATGTTATCACTAAACCAACAGAGCTCTGCAGTCTCATCCTTCACCAGTTTTATTATTTTCCAGCCAGGGAGGTTGCTGACATTCCCTGGGTGGGTAACGCGCTCACCCACAACACCTGCAGGACTGCTGGTGCTCACCTACTTGCTGCAGAAATTCTGCTTGGGGGCCCAATCTCACTAGAATTTTATTTTTTGTTTAATTAGGAGCAATTAGTCCATGTTCAATTAATCCATAATTTTTTACAGCCCCAGCCTAGCCATTTTTTCCTCCCAAGTTCAACATATTTGAGTCTCAGGTGGCTTAATATATAACTCCAGATTTGAAGCCTCAGCATTAATGTCAAGATCATGCCCTTTATTGTCAGGATATAGCTACTAGAAAACAAATCAGAAATCTAATAAACTCTGCTGAAGACTCATGATATTCAAATACAACGTAAACTGAGAGATCTCTTGAGAATGGGGAAGTTTAACTTACTGCCTTATAAACTGAACTGCATCTTCGTACTTCATTCCACATTCAATGAGAGCAAGTGCAACCAGTACAGGAGCCCTAAAGGAGAAATCAATATTTAAGGAAGATCTAGAAAAACAATACATTGAACCTCTCAAAATACATCAAATTAATCTGTAAACAGATCGCTTAAGTATTTTCTCTTTTTATCTACAGAAAGACATTTGCCTGCTGAGTACCTAATGTAAAATTTCTTCTAGTAGACAGCTCTGCTTCCAGCACACCCAGAAAAATAAAAATCAATAATTCCTTAGCGTTTGGGCCATGAAACAATAATTCTAGATTTTTACGCTTTCTCATTTCACTATAACCTGATTTTCTACTTTGCTAAAACGAGTGTGTAACACCACCTGCATGCATTTTGCTTCTTAGGACACTTAGATTTAGCTGTACATGAGACAGATCTATGAAGCGCTGAACAGAGGACTTAATATAGATTTACTTTTTTCTTTAATTTATATGCTGTACATGGAACTGAGCGTTTCAGGGACAATAGAGTAAAATTTCCTACTTTGAGGTCCACATTTTAGAAATCCCTTAAGTGTAAAAAGCTGGCTTTTCAAACAAGCGGAAATCACTGAACACACTGACTCTCTCCTGGACCGATGTTCACTGAACACATACAGTTGCAAGAGACACCTCTGAGGGTAGAGAGGGAAGGATTAAAAAGGTACTAGCACTTGGACAACCTGTATTCATGATTAAACAAAAACATAATTCAGGATAAACAACTCTATCACTGCCACACTGCACCTGCATAAACAGAATTAGTCACTTTCCAAAGAAAACAATTTGAAACTTCAGAAGTCACTTTAACAAGAACAAAAAAAATCTGCCTCTTTACCAGTTAAGTTCAATTCCCTGCTACAGATAGACAGTTTTTCACATTAAAGCAAAATCTGAAAAGCTCGCTCTTTTCCCTCTGCCAGAAATAGTCTGAGAACAACAGCAAAAAGGTCATTCCGCAAGGAACAGACAGGAGTTTGTCACATACAGAAGGTGGGAAGCTTCTGGCACCCTTTGGCCTGGTATTATGCAAGAAATGGGACAGTTGAAAAAATCACTTGAGTTACACGTGGCCACCTTCCTAAAGGTGTTCCTCAGATAAAAACAGAGCAGAAATGGATAAACAAATGGAAATTGGCTTGGGTTTTTGGCTCTTGTGTCTTTAAATATTGGCTGTTTCTCCCTCTACCTCTTCATTTCCTCCATCGCTTCTTCTCCAGAGGTGGAAAGTTAAGAGCTTGACGCACTCCAACTCTGTGCTTACTTGACTTCTTCAATCCACCCTTCCTGCCCACTCATTCATATCCTTAAATATCAAGAGTCCCATGGTAAGAATACCAACACTTAAGCTCCATTTCCTTCTAGCCCACAGGATAAATATAATGTTCAAAGATTACAGTTGGGAATACGAATGTAGCATTTAGCTTTCCTGAATCAGTCATCTTTTCACTTCATCTTGAAAGGAAGTTCTTCCCAAAGAAGGAAGTTATATTTTGAGTGCCAAGAAACATCAGTCTGTATGTGAGGAAGAAATACCAGCCTAACTCTTCTTACCACTGAAGTGAAGCCACTTTAGAGCAAGAAAGTAACTGAACCAGTTTTTCTAAATGCCTTTTTTTATTACCACATTCTTAATAGAATACAAGTTAAAAAACAGGAGGAAATTAAAAGAACCCCAACTGTACAGCCTTAGAAATTGTACTATACTTGTATATTACATTTGTCACGAAGCACAAGAGATTTTACTGTTTTTGCAGGAAGACATAAACTTTCAAATTAATAGGATCTCTTAACTGCTTGTGTCGTTCATGACTGCCAGAAGTGTTCTGAACAACCTCTCCAAGTTTTTTCCTCTCATCCTTGATCAGAGTTATGAAATTACCGAAGATTTTTAAGCAGCAATAAGTCTCTCTTGCTTTAATGACACAAACTTGATGCTGCTGCTTTAAAGTGTTATTTGGGAGAAAATAGAGGAATTGGCATTTACTTAACACCTTCCATGACAAACTAACTTTAAGTCCAGTATAAAAAGAAGAGAGCGGAATACGAACCTTCCCAACCCTGCAACACAGTGAACAGCAACACAGCATCCAGGCTCTTCACGGAATTTGGTTTTCAACAGGTTTAGCCAGTCGTCAACTATCTGATTCGGGGGTGGTGCTCCATCATCAAATGGCCAGTCCTTTGAAGGAAAAAAGGACATTAGCTCCCTGGATTTCAATCCATAACCAACAGCAAGGTAACCATAACTGGGAGAAGCAAAATATTCCATCCAGCAAGCAGCGCATATCACATGAACAGTTCTGTGAGTATTCTTCTGGCTGCACCGAAATGTGCAAGTCAATATCATGATGCAACACTAAATGTTTAACAATCGTTTAATTGCACTTTTCAATAAAACTTCAATAAAACTCTACACTAACTCCTTTGTAGTATAGAATTTTTAGAAAAATAGCTGCCCTTGAAATCTCATTTTATTAAAAATATGTAAAAATCAATAGACATTTCAAATAAACATTTGAAAGATGAGAACTCTGTAGACTTTTGCCTGTGGTCGTGTCAACCTTTTAAAATACTATTTGTACTGCAGACTCTACAGAGGAGAAGCTACTTCATAACATTCCAGAAGATCAGCAGAAGAGAAGGTACTTCATAACAGCTCAAATGGATCAACTTGTGCCGCTGCCGGGAATCCAATAAGCAAAACAGTTCAAATTACCTGGGTATTTTCAAGTCAAAAAACCACATTCACAAGCAAAACAGAAGAGCGCTTCAACAAAGGCAAAGTCAAGAACTAAGCAGCATTTATAATTACATTTCTGCCTACTAAAGGGGGAGCCAACATTTAAACTACTTAGGCCACATTTAATATCATCAACATGGCCGTCAATCAAAATTACATGTCAGAAGCTTCCCATTTTCCTGAGGTCACAGCTCGCTCCTGGAACTTGTGAGAAGTGGAGTACTCCATGTCCTACAGTTCAGGACCAAGCACAACATCACATGCTTTATAATCTTCTCAGACACAGGGAGTGCTGTAGAAAGAGCACTCCTAGATGCAAGGGGAAAAACTAATACATAGTAGTTATTTAGCACCTTTCATTAGATGACTGCAATGCATTTTACAAGAGAGTCTCCTAGCTGGAGTTTCACATAATTCAACAACCTCTCCGAATGGTGGGGAAGTTGCTTTGAAAGAAGTTCTCCTCTTCCCTCATTGGCTAGAAACAAGTCTTTCATGTCCTATCTTGAGAACAGGTTAATATCAAGTAATACTCTCTGAAGCTTGAAAGAAGCACGCAGAAACTCTGAACACGTACAACCGCCAGACTTTTCATTTTGAAACACGCTTATTGCTACCCTGACACTTCCTGAATAGCAAGTACAGCTCAGCACAGACCTCAGCCCAAGAGCACCTTATAAATGCGTTAGCACTCAAAAAAGCTGCAAGGTGGAAATCCGTGGCTTGGAACTACAAAACCAAAAAGCTTTAAGTTACTGAAATAACTTTATATGCGATTAATTCAGAAAGATACACAAAATCTGAAGAGCGCAGAGAACTCCTTTTTTTGAAGGGAACGGGAAATTAAAAATATCTGGGACAACACAGCAAAATAAAAGGCTATAGAAACAAGATCATAAAGTAAAACTTGCTCTTTCTAATAAAAGGCTTTTATGAGATTTTCCACCCAATCACACACTGCTAGCTGTATTATTTTAGGCCTAGTGTCATCCACTGTCCCAGGAAGAGATGAGCTGCCAAGAGAAGAGGCATTACCCATTGCAAGATGCTTTCTTTTGAAACTGCCTTGCAAAGAACAGGATTTACATGTCAGTTCTGTGTCCTAGTTTTAGGTAAAATTAAATCCTTTCCTTCAGACCAAGCACAGGAGCTCACTACTGTGCTTCAGCTTACATGTTAACCATCACGTCCACACAACTCTTGCGCTGGCCTGAATTAATCACAATCATAATTTCCCCACAAATCATCACCTTCCCAGGGACGGTACACCACTGATATTAAATTAGCACTGATAAAACACTGCTGCCTGGGACACTGCCCAGAACAAGGAACAAGAATAATTCTGGGACTAGAAGAGTAACTGCAGCAAAGTTTCACAGTTTTTTTTCCTGATTATGAGTTCTGCCAGCATCACCTCTGAATTCCTGCTGGACAGGATAGCAAACAAATTGCTAAGCTCCGTGACCAAAACGGTCATTAATAACCACGATGATGCACTGAGATTGCACAAACAGAAAATATAGCTCTTTTGTGCCACCCTGCAGTAGCTGGGAAGGATGATAGGCAAGAAAGGGTTATTCTTATTTGCCCTTTACCTGGAGCAGCCCTGCTCAGCAGAACAGCTCTAGGTTTGTCAGTCAGCAGTGACTGCAGGACTGGCAATGCAGAACGGAGATGACCAAGAAGCAGTAACAGCACTTCATAGTGACAAAGGACCCTTTCTTCAAAACCCGTGTGCGACTCGCACTGAAGTTACAGCAGCAGAACACTCCCAGAACTGCCTGCATCTGCACAGGATGGGATCGCAGGCACCAGTGTGGAACTCTCCCACCTTCGATGCCAGAGTCCAGGGCGACACAGGAAGTATCATATGGCAACAAAGTCCCGTCTCTAACACGGGCGCTCCCGCCTGGCCACTAGCATTCAGGAGGCGGCCATCCTGGTGCGCACAGAGCGTAAATTAAGTCTGATCCAGGGACGAACAGTAAATGAAGGACTGATCGAAGGAGAAAACGCCACGTGCCTTAGATCTTGAAGACGAATAAAACTACCGCAGTCTCCTTGGTTGCCAGCCAGTGCGAAAATACTTCCAGAAAAAAACCTGCCAGTTTTTCCAAAGTAGCATTTCTGTGTTACAAGACCTTACACATGAACATAACTGTAAGAACTGCAGAAGCCCACAGAAACTAAATCCACCCCCGCCTCCCGTCTCCTGGATTTAATCTCTGTTGATAAACATGCGCATGCAGTAGTACTACTTCAAACATGGAACATCTAATTCTCTACTTTCTCACTATGCCATCTGCCAAAGCTACTCTCTAGCTGACACATTCCACCCATCTTGCCAGTACACGATCCTGTATCATGGCAGGAGAGCAGGCTTTGCTAAATGCTCTCATTTTCAAGGGTTTCACTACGCTTTTGACCTCAAAAAGTTTTAAAATAGACACTAATCTCTCTCAGGCTGTGTTTTTAATCTTAATGTTATTTTCGCAAGCAAATATTAGCTTTAAATAGTGATGTGTTATTTTCTCAGACAGACAGTAATTCAATACCATTTCTGAACAGCAACAGGTCTATGTTTTGAAAAAGCATGCATTCATAGGAAGGAAAAGCTATACAGGAGGTGGTCGTGTTGGTGACTAGTTAAGCTTATCTCAAATAGCAACACTACTGCAATACAGTAAATTACTAAGACAACCTCATGACTGGGATCATCAGGATCAGTGATGACATTAGCAGCAAACCTTCCCTGTCACCTTCTGCTTTCTGTTACCCTTAATAGATGCCTGGTGGATTTATGCTCTCTCCTGTTTTGCCTTCTGCAGCAGTGGAGTACTAAGAAGAGCTGGTACATACCAAATGCGGAGAGGCTTGTTAGCTGAGGCAAATGTGTACAGACATAAAACTCTCTCTTGCGTGTGTTACTCAAAGCGTAAGGCTCTCCAACAGAATGGTGCTTAGCAGAGCTGGCGGAAACACCATTTCCAGTTTTTAGAAAAGCTTCCTCAAAAAACTGCTTTCAGTTCAAACCTAGCCAACACCAAGTTTTGAAAGTTTCTTGAGAACCAAAATCCCCAAACCACTTCGGAAGCGTAGGCTCCAGAGCACAGAGTGCTCCCCGGCTCCTGCAGTGGCCCTGGAGGGGGCCTCGGACTGGAGAAGGTGGACTTCGGTCACAGCTGCAGGAGCCAAGGCCAGCCGGTCTCACAGGGCAGCCACCCTGGCAGAGCTGGACACCTGCAAAACTGTCCCAAGTCTTCTAGGAAGAACTCAGATCTGTGCTCTGGCACAGGAACACAGAAATACTCTAAACCCCAGCTTAAATCAGGGCTCTGAGGGCTTCCACACCAGAAGTTTAATCCTTCCAGTCTCCAGCAGCCTTCAGAGTATTGCAGTTAGAGGTTTCACAGCAGTGTGCCCGAAAATACTGTGATGCTCAAGTCCAAGACAGCTCGAGAGTGAACAAAAATGCTAATCCAGAGCACAGCCCTAGGAGCACTGGTAGCCCTGTAGTGACTGATTTTTCCAACAACACTGAGGCACACGTGGCTGCCTGGAACTGGAGTAAATGCTTACTAGGGCCAGGAGCCAAGAAACCCAACTGACCTGCACGTGGAGTTTTCACAGATATGCCAGGATAAAAGTTTTTCTTCTAATGGAAAACTGCAGAAGTTTTCCTCTGACTGAGCCATAAAAATCAAGAGGCAATAGAAGACCAACTACCTGCGACAAGAAGGTAAGATGCAATTTCTGGCCTCAAAGCAGAACATTACTCACTCCAGTAAAATAACCTGATTATATCTGACACACTATAATAATTCAGAAGTATTGCCTGGAAAAATACCGCCTGCAAGCTTAGTATGAGCACACACCTATTAAAAAAACCTCCCCTAAAACACCAAGCAATGCTAGACGATATAGTCAGACAGTCATTGCATAATGTTAACTCTTGAGTTGCAGTTAAGAAATTCCACCTGCTAAAGAGGGAAGCCACCAGCAGCCAGGCTCCATTTAGAGGGGAGAGGTGACGAGGCTATCGATCAATATCCTGCTACAACCAGTCCATGAAAGCCCGTACCAACGCGTCAGCTATAGTCTCAAAAGGTGGAGCTTTTTGACAGAGCGAGAGAAAGGAGCTCTATCTGCATCCTGAGAAGGTCAACAGCAAAGCCAAGAAGTGCTGTATCCAGAGAAAAGGACCAAACCAAGTTGTACGAAACACAAGGCTGAACGTTGGATTAGTATAGAACTAGTCACTAAAAGGCAATCAAAATATCTCAACAAATCCAGAAATCCAGGAACAGGCATTTCTACTGCAACTAAAGCGCCCAGGTAATAGTAATGAATCAGCAAGTAGCTTTCGCAAAAGTACAGGGAGTTTCTCAAAACCAGCTTTATCTGATGCAGGGGATCAAATTGCTTTTGGCCAATCTGAAACAGCCATCAGCTCTTGCCCAAAGCACGAAGGCCACGCCCACGACTTCTAGACATGTGATTTTTTCATTTTTAGACAATTTTAAAGGCAACTCACTAGAACCTGGATTCCTTCTTTTTCAATAGGAGCTTGATCATAAGTGGCATCACAAACTCGCACCAAGGTTCTCACTCCGTACTTCTTCAGCTCCTTTAAGAAAAAGAAAAAGATGTGAGCACGCTGACAGAGTAAAGAATTAAACAACCTCCTCATCAACTACAGAACTAAACATTTTACAGAGAGTGAGTGGTACCATGACTATTGCACAGCTCCAAGGTGACTACACAACGAAGGAGCAAGGGCCAGCGCAGAAAGGGGGGTTCATGGCCTACATTAGGGCAAGGGTTACAAGTGGCCGGAATAAATGTGAAACAGCTCTGAATTCTTCTCTAGGGAAATGCCAAGGTGGAAAAAAATTGCACGTATAAGAGCAACATTAAAATAGCTGCTTATATTCTCCATGCAGCTTCTTCTTCTCTTTAAATAGAAGCCTGGAACTGTTTGCTTCAGCCAGTGTTGACATTTTGAGGCAGGGAGGAACAGAACACACACACCACCATACTCTAGCTTCCTTGTAATGCACTATAAGTAGCACATTGTGCTGGATAAATAATCAGAAGATCAAACAAAAACTGTTCCAGTTCACTTTGAAGGTTCATACAGCAAGCAGAATTTCCTCTCACATTTGGACTACATAACTTCTAACAATTAGCAATAACATATATTCCAGAGTCAAGACTCCTGAAAAAGGAAGACAGTCCACAACAATGGGGAAAAAAATATACATGAAGACCAAAAGAACATGGCTTTCAGACAAGATTAACCACTAATATCTGAACAGATTCATGGTGAAGAGCACACTGCTAAATGACTGAAGTCTGTTAAAAGCTCCAGTCAGACATCACTATCAGATGACAGGATCTCTTTGGAATGGAAGAGACCTGCATATGCAAGATAAAAGTCCTCTAGATACAAGGGCACAAAGATATAGCAGGTTTGGAGCAAACCAGAATGCAGAAATACACTGCACTACTACTACTCTGATGACACCATCTGCTGCTTTTTCAGAAAACCAAGTATTAAATTTTGCAGTATTTAAGATGTTATTTTGTCAGTAATGGTCTGATCGACGCCCACTGTAACTGACTCTTCCCATAGTTCGATCCAGGCAGGTGTCATATTTCATGGATAAATTCTGGCATCTGAAATCTCTGACAATTCTGGGATTGTACGGCAGTTTGAGCACGCATCCTGTAAACTAAAACACCAGTTAAGTATTGCATTTACTCCTACTCTACGGGAGAAGAAAGGTCAGAAAACAGTTACAATTCTATCAACTACCACTTTAAAAGTCAGTTGATGAGCCAATATATTAGCAGCACTGCATTATTCAATGAAAAATAACATTTAGAATTGCAGAATGTGCAATCCTGCAGAAGCCAGGGCCAGAACGATGGCAAGGGTGTGTGCTTGTATTCTAAAACGGAAGTTCATCCAGCCTCTCACAATTAAAGAAACGCGGGACTTTGGAAAAAGTAATTGGTGGATTCTCTTCTCACACTGTCAGGAGAATGTGAACAGCATATTAAAGATAAAATGCATTAACTTTCAAGAAACATGTAACATATAAGTAAAGCATTAAGCAACAGGCGTGAAGAATGACTGCTCAGTACTTCTACAGAAACTACGAGCACATCAGGAAAGAAGGATGATACGTCACTTGACAGCCTTACCTCGATGAACTTGCTGAGGGTTGCATTGGTTGGGTTGTGAGTGATCAGGAAACGCATATTCTCATAAGTAATTTCCACGGGGGCTGGACGGTTCATAATGGCAAAAAAAAGTGTAAAGGGCCAAAAAATTAAAAAAAAAATAAAATCAATAACCTTGGAAACGTTTCACAGCAGAACACATTAAAAAGACCACTAAAATGCCTGGGACTGATCAGAGCTTGCTTTGACGTGTTTGTTCCTTAAAGAATTCGCTTCTAGAAAAGCAGGTTTGCTTCAGAATCCACTTGAATTTAACTTCGGCCTCAATTACTGCAGGTGGTATCCTTCAGACTCCAAAAATTCTGACTACATGCAAGACTAGGCAGCCTGTTCTACATTTAGGCACTGGTGAGGCAAAAAGGTAAGGGCAGATTTTCTCTCCACTTTGTTTTCTTGATGCTTAGTTTTGCTAGAGTCAGTAAGAGGAATATGCTTCCAATGTGCAGAAGATATCCCATATATTTGAGTGTGTTCGCTGTGTCTGGAGTCTTCAAGGCAAAGTAATTATGGCACGTAGAACCCCCTGCGCTCAGCTCACTTGTCAGCCAGGATGCTGTGCTGGGCCTGGCAGAAGTCTGCCCTCACACTCAGAATCGCCATAAATGTGCGACGTATATTCCAACGGAACACCTAAAGAGAAGAAAAATACCATGTAAGAGGATTTGTTGCTTCTGCTTCCAGAAACACCAAATATTGACCCTGCCAGAGAAACTCAAATTAGACTAAGTAAGACCATGGTTAAAGAACAAACAAAACTCAATCTTTACTGGAGTCCCGGTAGTTGTAATCCCGAATATTCTTTCGTCACCGAGTATGCTCTAGCCCAGAGACACGGGACTTCTCCTAACTGCTGTTCCTGGCAGCCAGGCACCGGAACCGAGAACAAGGAAACCTTTCTGCGCTCTCTGCAGCCCCTCCCTCCCAACCAGGTGCCCTAGCAGAGGAGAAAATAGCACAAAGCCAAGTACACGCTTGAAAGCGTCTGTTGGTACTGTCATACCTGCTTGGCTTAAGCCCAAATATGTAAAAATATTGCCAGCATGGCTATATTTTCTGAGCAAAATAAGCAGTACAAGCAGAAACGAAGAGTATAAGAGTATAACTGCCATAGATTCGAGCTTTTGGTAGCAGATAAATTTCATCAACGTTGTATCACCAAACTCCCACCAGTAGTAAGGAGATATGCTCCAGAAATTAGTCACTTCAAAAGCAACTAAATGGTCATTTAGCAGTAATAACTTTTAGTTATTCTCAGTCTTATCTGTGTTTACAGACTGGGGCATTAAAAGACAGCGGCAGCTTCCAGTCCCACACACAGGATTCAAAATACAGATGTTTTAAGCAGCAAGAATAAAAGATGGATAATGTGATTCTACCATGAAGTTTAGGGGGATGAAAATAGAGCTAACCTAAACTAGCTCAACGGATTTAAGGTTGAAACACTAAATAAGCAACATGGCTTTTCGCTGCATTTAAAAAGCACAAAGCCAAAGAATCACAACTGACGCTTGTTTTTTAAGGGAAAAGTTTTAAATTGGTTGAATAAAATCCAAACTAGCAGCCAGAAGTCACAAACCTGCAACTCAAGCAGAAAGGTCAATGTGGCACACTCAAGTGAATACAATTAGGGAAAAAACACACATGCATGGAAGTTCACACCCCAAACTGCTGGTGTGCTCAACATTTTAATGAGATCCTCACTTTAAAATAGTCAAATTAAGTACTACAAAATTACCTTTTTCACTGACATGCAGTCAAAAATCACCCAAAGAACAGCAATTATTTCCTTAAAGAACAGCTTTCAATGCCAAAAAAATACATTAATTAGGTTGCCAGAGGCAAGAACAAAGATGTTTTCAATAACCTCCCCCGACCTTAACGCAGTTCTTACTCTGAGTGACTGAAATACAAATTTCAAAAATGAATCCTGGAATATTTTATCAGTGTAATGACTATAGGATTAAGTCTCACCCCAAATGGAAGAGTCCCATCCAAACCCATCATACTCAAGTCCTTACACTCGTCAATTCTTGCACGTTTGTCACAACTCTCTCATATACACGACCCAATCCCAAAGCAAAGGACTTGTTAAAATGTCTTACAGTCTGCTATAGCTCTGATGTACCAGGAACAGAGTATCTGAAGTTACAGCATCCACATGTGTCCAACACCTGTAAAACTTGATGCAAGGAAGTCTTTTTTTCAGGCAAATACTGGCCTGTTTTTCCCCCATTTGAAAATACGCTCACATCATCTGACACGTCCTGGAGAGTGATCTGCAGACTTAAATTACAGCAACAGTTTCAAAACTAACTTTTTAGGACCTAACAAGGTCAATTAAATAAAAATAATCATCAACAGATCTTGGCATAGGACATCAAAAGTTGGATCCATTGTACCAGAGGCTTACAGCGTTACAAAGTACACTGTCACAAAGGCAAGAGCTATTGTGTCATATTTAAACAAATCCTTTAAACATTTTTCTTTTCAGCACCAATAATTTGGTTGGAAGAGCCCCATCCAGTGCTATTTGCACTGTGAGTTGTATCAGATCAGGTCATTATGGTTACACTTCTCCTCCCTCAAGCAAATCAAAGAGGGAATTTCAACCCAATTATGTTAAAAGTCTTTTGTAAAAACTATTTACCAAGTCATTAAGAAAGGACACATGGAGATGACATGTTCCAGTAAATTAAGTATTGCAGGGCAGTCGCCAACTCCAGTCCTACTCTCAGATCTGCAGCCGCTCGTGCTCTGACCTTGGCCAAGCCGCTTTCAGTAGCTCAGCTCATCTGCAGAACAGGAATGACACCATCTTACCTTCCCCAAAGGAGTATTACTGAAGCATTTAATTAGCTAGTAGCTAAGGAGTGATTAAAAATGTAAAGCACTGTATTTAAGTCTGAAAAATGATTTCCAGAAGGATAACAAGTTTATGTAGCACGCAATACTATTTTTAAAAGTTTGGTTACTGACACATATGTGTCCTTCCTCCCATGACTTTTCAATTGCTAACTGTTAATCTAAAGTTTAAAAAGAAAAAACAGGCTTCCAATTAAGAAAAACGGGAAAAACTCTATTGTCTACAACCTCTGATCTCTCCAAAGAAACACTTTAAAATTTCTTCCTCCCTGTGTTAGCAAGCAAATTTGCACTTCAAAATCCCAAGAGAACTGAGCACTATCAAACTGATGATGATAAATAGTTACCAGGTCTACGAACAACATAAAACAAGAAATCTTTTTTAAGCCAATTAACCTTCAACTTTTTATACTTAGAAAGTGAGATAGCACATGGAGAGAAACCAAAAAATTACTACATGTTTTATGTGGCTGGCCTCAGAAAGGGAACAGAAGTATCACACGCGTCAACACTAGGAATGAGGTGCAACAGCTCCATCAGGAACCAGAGGAGGAGAAAAAGCAGAGAAAGCAGCACAAACAAGCCAAGCAACAGCCACTCGTGCGTCTGAAAAGAACTAGATATGCCTGGGAGTCAGTTCCTGATGTTGTTTAACTTAATTCTCAGGGAATAATCATCAATCAAGATGCCTATCTACACAACCAAGTTCAGTGAGCTGTGACAGTCTCTGCGGTACAGACAGGATTAATTTAAGTTATAACTAACAGCACCGTGAGCTCCCCACCTCTCACACTCACACAGCCATGCACACAGAGAGCTTGATAAAGCCTAATGAGGCCAATTTGAGAAACATGTCTTTCTAAATGCTATGAACCTGCAAGAATATGTTTAAAATGTAAGCAAAGGGCAGTCCTATTAACTAGCACAAATAAATCAGGGTGATTAACTAATTAAGAGAGAACAGTTAAATGAATTCTTGACTTGACAGAAACTTCACTACAGATTGCCTTAAGTAAAAATCTAACGCACCTACAATATTCACCTCCAGTGGCTGCCTCGACTATCATTGCATTGACTCCTAAATTAGATACTTCAATAGGGCAAGTCACTTGCTCTTCTGTGTCAAGCTTATACAAGTTCAGGGAGACAGGTCTAATGAAAAACAAGTAACAACATCGTAAGGAATTCCTAGTTCCACCATCTCCTTCAAAACACACCAGTAAAAGTGCTGCCTTAGCTACGCTGAGACAGCGAAACAGCTTGCAACAGCTGCAGCTTCCAGAGATTGCAAAACACGGATACCTTTGGAAAGGTCACTTGGATCACCTTTCAAAATAACCCAGTGCACAGGATGCAGAGCAAAGCCCGCTAATTTGTCAGTCAGTATTAAAAGAATACTTCAGTGTTTTGAAGACCAGTATTTTGAAACCATCTCAACTAAGTTTGTTCCTGTAAGTGGGAGTCCACATTCGATGTTAACGAAGTCAGGTCACAAACTGATGAATTTTTCCTCTTCTATAAAACCTCATTCTTGTGGTTTCCCCTTACACATGCGGAATCGGCACCTCAGCACACTGTCGGTACACAACGTGATCCCATAAAAATTGCCATCCTGGTACGATGCTGCAGCCCAGCCAGGCTTCTCCTGACACTCTGCATACGTTGCATTTCACTTCCCCTTCCTGCATTGCCTCGCGAAGTGACCCACATTCTATCCATACACTATCAAAACGTCCTGCTGCTTCTGAAGCACAAGGTGCTTTTCAAGTGAAAGAATTCACTAAGACCTCAAAAACGAGCCTTAAAACAGTGGAAACAGACATTAAGAAGAACGGAAACAACCATCTTTTCTAAAATATACTCTCCCAGTGCACAGAGAAAAGAAACACTGGAACTAACATTCTTGGAAAAAAATTCTCGAGCGCTGTCTGAAAGAAGCTTGCTCAGAGTGACACGTGCCTAGAGAGGGGTGAGGTCAAAAATTTTACTGTTCCACCCTATCCACCCCCGCCGCAGAGCTCCCTCCCAGCCTGCTGACAAGTTCTGTGGGTGACTCATTCGTTTCCTTTTGCACTAACCCAGTCGCTGCGTCCCAGGCCATAAAACCCACGGCAGCAGATAGAGATCTGCCTCAGCGAGAGAAAAAAAAAAAAAAGTCCAGATTAAAGTAGTCTCAAAAGTGACACATCAGGAAACGGTAAGAATTGTCAAATGTAGCGTGCAAGACGACTCAGAGAGACAACAATCCTGCGGCAAAACTCAAAACTGGAGTCCTAGGCACAAAAAGTTTAGCTGCCATCCCTAAATTTGGGTGAGGTCAAACCACTGTGTCCACCAGAGGCATGGATGCACAGAGATCATCCTCCTGGCGAGCGCGGCAGCGGGAAGTGATTAGATACAGCATTAGCTCTTTCAGAAAGAAGTGACAGGCATGTGCGCAGTATGCTTCATGTCTTTGCTTTCCTACTTCGTAGTTAGAAATGCTAAAATGCTGTTCTAACACAGGATTTTTGAACGCCTTCCCCACCCACCACTTAGTTTTTAAAATCCCTTCAGAGGACACATTTGAATGTTATTTACATACCATGCCCAAAAAGTTTAAAGTTACTAAAAGTGTTTGAAGTCAAAACCAAAAGGCCCCGCTAAGAAGAAGAAATTTAAGCTATCATCCTGTTTAAGTCACAGAACGACATTTAAGCAAAATCAAAAGTTACTTTAGACAACGGTTCATGAGTATGTGACACTAACTCACTCCTAAAAATCAGAATGCTGAGTTGTCTAAGCTGTATCAACTGTTGGTTTTTGAAAACACAGTCCTGCTAAATCATCAGCTTCCCCGACAACTCAGACTAAATATTCTCACAATTTAAGATGAAGTATCAAAAAAGAAACCACCGAAAAATCATTAACAAGTCAAGCAGGTCTTAAAAGCAATTTCAAATCACACAGCAACAGGGATATTACTCTATGAAGTTACACAGTTGAATCACTTGCATCTTAGTCATCTCACTTATTTGAATTTGCTGTATACTTCTGCCGGAAAAATGACTTAGTGGAGAGTTGGCTCCTTTTCCACGCTCCTGTGGCAGTTAAATTCAGTCTGAAAACTGAAACTGAAGCTTACTGATAAATTTCACTCCATGTCCACAGTGTCTCAATTGTTAAAATCCACAGTCCATTATTTCGAGCAGAGCTAGACTTTCAGTGTAAGAGACCAAAAAGAATTTAACTTTTTACTAAAGAACAGAGAGAAACAAGGGGTAATGAAAAGGTACACGTAACAGTGACCTGAATAGAGACAGCAACCCAGCCTCTCAATTGTTATAACAGTAAAAAGGATCAAGAGATTTAAGACTCCTTTACCCTTTCACAATTAAATAAATGAGCTGTGAGATGATACCGAAGTCAACAGACACTATAAGGGTATTTTATACTCTCTTATGATACGCATCAGCCAGATACTGGCCTAAATATGTGGCAGCCTGATCTAGCACTGCAATTCACATGCATCAAAAAGAATAACTTTTACCCCAGATTCCCAAGCCATTAGGTCTATTTTTCAATGTTTAGACAGAGCTGTTTTAAATCTCCAACTCTTTAACAGGCAAATAAGTTGTCAAACTAATCCAGATACAACAGACAACACAGAGCTCCTCTCTGCTCGTTCAGTAATGGTACATTACTGACAACATTTTTTCTCCTCCAAAGATATTATCAAAATACACAACCTACACCATTTACAAAAATTATCTGCTTGCACTACAACATCTCAGGAGCTACATTTTCAGGTGTGGATCGTCTTCCTTAAAGCGAGGACAGAAATGTGCCTTTCCACAAGCCATGCGTCACCCAGCTCTCCCTCCCAGGCCACGCAACAGTTAACCAAGACAGCATTCCACCACGGGGTAAAGTCCAGCAGCAGGAGCGAGGAAACCAGCTGCGATCACAGTTCAGCTCCACTCTGATAGAGGAAGAGCATTTAAGTACTGTTGTGTGGAAAAGAATGATGGATATCTGCAGGTAACTAAACGTGAAGTCAGTTACCTGTGTTTATGAGACATGTATGAAAAAGCATCACAACTAGACCCTATGTAAGGCCGACATTCCTGCCTGTGCATCAATACGTACACAGATCCATACTCCTACCTTAACTCTGACCATCTTTTCTTTCCAACAGTTGAGTTCATTAAATCCAAGTATTTCTACAAGTTGAGTCATAAGGAGATAGAGTTTTCTGGCTGCTGCTAGTGGTGGGTTTATCTTTTTTCTTCTTTAAATACTAACTGCAGTTCTGAGTCAGAACCTGACTGGTTCATTTTGGGAGTTTTGAAGCGAGTTTCCATTTATACAGTAGCCTTTAAAAGCCAACTTTCTGCCTTACTCCTCCTCACACTGAAACCAACAAGCACACAGCTGCCCCTAGAGAAAAGGCAGATCGTGACTAATCACACCAAGGAACCATGAGGAACCATCACCGCAACTGAGTGGAGGCCACTTCTACGATCATCCCTGTACCGTGACACCTCCCAACCTGCAACCTCGCCTGGGCCCCAAATCCCAAACCTCTACAGCTCTCAGTAACGAGGGTTCCTCACGCACCAAAGCACGCCCTGAGCAGCGAACCACAGCCATTCCACACCACTCCCTGTCTCAGGGCCTTCCTGCAGGTCACTCTCAGCACCCTCAGCAACACCAGTACTTTCTTTAGCCACTGCCCTGGCCAGACTTCATCAGCTCCCCCCATCCAGACCAGGCAGCTCCAAATCCCACAGGGCAGCCTTCTATCTACACAAACCGGCCTCAGCATTCACAACCCTGCCCCCACTCAAACCCCAGGAAAACCACCACATCCTGGACACCCTTCCTTTCCAGCTCCACATGCCCCCTTCAGCCTGAGAAAGATTCCCCCCTCCCCAACATTGCTCCCAGCCTTCCCCCTCCATTTTCCATCCCAGATCCCAGAAAAATTGTTTACTTTTTACAGACCATCTCCAGGCCTAACATAAGGCCCCCCTTCCCCCAAAGCAACCCTCCCATCCTTTCTCAAACTCTTCCCACATGCGTACGTACATATAGGAATAAGTAACACCCTCTCCCCTCAAACAAACCCCTCTGAGTGCTCTCTATGGCCCCCTTGCACAAGGAAGACCCCCTCCATTTACTCACACCAACCCCTTTGCACTCTCCTTATCCTCCCACTGTTGCAATCCTACAGGCAATCACCTCCCCTCTGACCCCCCCCAAGCCCAGGTACAAGGCAGACTCCCTTCCCTAAACCATCCCTTTGGGGTCCACTCATCCCAGCCCCACAACTGAGATGGGACCCACACAAACCAGCCCTGCAGACCTCAGGGGTGGACACCGTAAGTCAAGCCCATCCCACAGGGGAGGCGAGGACACCCCAAACCAGCCTCGCAGGTGAAAGGGACACCCCACAAAGCAGCCCAAACCTGCAAGCAAGGCCTACTAACGTAAACCAGCCTTTACCGGCCATGGGGGATCCTCCTACCAGTCCAACCCCACAGGCAGGGGGACTCCCCCCAAAATCAACCCCACAGGCAAGCGAGCTGCCCCCACGCCCACTCCTCAGGCCAAGGGAGCCCCCAAGGCCCGAAAAAATTCCCCAACCAAGGCCCAAAGGTCAGGAAATCCCCCCAGGCCAAGAAGGACGCCCCCAAACCACCTCCTCAGGCCAAAGAGACCCTCCTAGACCAGCAAGAACTCCCCTAAACCAGACCCCAGAAACAAAGACCCCCCCCAAAGCAGCCGCAGGGGCAAAAGGAGACTCTCCAGGCCAGGGAGCAACCCCCGGATGAGCCCCACAGGCCGAGGGATCCCCTCAAAACTCCACAAGGAGCCAAGGGGGGCCCTCACACGTCGCCCCGGACCCACCGCTCCCCCCTCCCCGCATCCCGGGCCCGCCCCGGGGCGGGGGCTCAGGCCTCCCGCCGTCCCTCCTCACCCGAAGTCCCCCCTACTCCTCCCCGCCGCGGCCCCTCACCCTGGGCATTGATCGCGTCGGCGTTCTTCCGAACGGGCCCGGCGCCTTCCACACACCGGGCCGGGGGACGGGCAGGAGCGGGCGGGGGCGCAGCGGGCCCAGCCCGGTGGCGGCGGGGCCCGTGACGGGGCTGGGGCTGCGGCTCGACCCGGTGCGGCGCGGAGAGACCCGAGAGCCCGCGCGCCCCCAGACGGCTCCTCGCGCACAGGCCGCTCCCTCCCCGCCCGCGCCTCTCCCGTGGTACGGCCCGCCCGCCGCTGATTGGCACGGCCCTACTCATTCCCCCCCCCCCCCCGACGGCATTGGTACGGTCCGACCCGCCCCGGTTCAGCGCGCCGGGCGCGTCCACCCGCCGCCGCCGCCGCGGGGGTGCTCAGGGCACTCTGACGCCGTAGAAGCGGCGCTAGATCAAGCCTCGCTCTCCCCTGCCGCGGCTCGCCGTGCCGCTGCCGTGAGACCTGCCGCAGGGAGCGTCTCCCTCCATCCCGCTGCTGTTGGAACAAGTCTCCCCCCACCACGAGGGCGGCATTGGTACAGCCCACTTCTCCCCCTCCTTGGGCATTGGTATGGCGGCCGGGGAGCCCGGCGGCGGCTCGCCCTGCCCGTGGGCGAGCAGGGCAGGGAGCGAGACGCGCCGCCCCCCAGTGCCTAGCCACTCTTGGTACGCCCCGGCTCCCCGGTGCGCTTGGACTAGTCCTCCGGCGGCACGTGCAGGCGGGCCCCTCCACGCCAGCACGCCCCCCAGCGCACAGCAGCAATGGTACAGCCCGCCCTCCCCTCCCCCGCTCCGCCCAGTGCTTCCCACGGGCACGGATCTCCCAAGCGCGGGGTCGTGTTTTGCCATTTTCTCACCCAAAAAGCTGCCCCGCCGATGGGGAGCGGGTGTGTGGACCGCGGCAGCCTGTGCCAACGCCGAGCCTGACCCCAGCAGAGAGCACGGGGACGCGGCAGGGGCCACCCCTACGGCTGCTCCAGCCTCCCCCGAGAAAGGAGCATTCAGCCATGGGGTGAAAGTCAGCAGGGCTCCCAAAGATCCCCAAAATCAGCAGGATTAGCATCAAAGGGATGTCTCTGTCCCTCTGCACCCTGAGCAGATCGGACATTATGAAGAAAGAAGGCAGAAGTGGCTTAATTTACAGGTGGTGAACTGACTGGTTAAACAAAGCATCCGGTTCGCTCAGGGACTCCGGGAAGCGTTAGAGACTGGTCCCACATTTCCTAATTTCCAGTCCAGGGCCCACCAGGAAAGCTTCCTCGAAAAAATGAAACATACTCTACAGGAGTCACATGCATCTCTTCTTTTTGCCAAAGTTCCTTGAGGAATGGGTCCAAATCCTGGGCTGCATCCCCAGCAGGGCGAGGGGAGGCTTCTGCCCCTCTGCTCCGCTCTGGGGACACCCCCTGCAGTGCTGCCTCCAGCTCTGGGGCACCAACAGCAGAAGGACACGGAGCTGTCGGAGCGGGGCCAGAGGAGGCCCCGGAGATGCTGGGAGGGCTGGAGCCCCTCTGCTGTGGGGACAGGCGGAGAGAGCTGGGGGGGTTCAGCCTGGAGAAGAGAAGGCTCCAGGGAGACCTTCCAGCCCCTTCCAGGCCCTAAAGGGGCTCCAGGAAAGCTGGGGAGGGACTCTGGAGCAGGGAGGGGAGCCATGGGACGAGGGGGAATGGCTTTAAAATGGAAGAGGGGAGATTTAGATGAGATCTCAGGAAGAAATTCTTTGCTGCGAGGGTGGTGAGCCCCTGGCCCAGGTTGCCCAGAGAAGCTGTGGCTGCCCCATCCCTGGAGGGGTTCAAGGCCAGGTTGGACGGGGCTTGGAGCAACCTGGGCTGGTGGGAGGTGTCCCTGCCCAGGGCAGGGGGTGGCACTGGGTGGGCTCTAAGGTCCCTTCCGACTCTAACCATTCTACGATAAATCAAAGAGCTAATGACAGCTGCCACCCACAGCTGCACGAGCACAGCAGAGGTGGGAAGGTGGGAGCTGTGGGTGTTCAGGGAGTACGGCTGAGGCAGCTGGTGAAAACCCTGGGGCAATGACAGCCCATTACCTGGAGTGGGGTTAGTTCTTCCCGGCTCTGGGAAGGTGCCACGGCATTTACAAGTGACGCAGCTGTAAGCATGAGACAGGGATGGCAGGCAGGGAAAGAGAATCTCAATGGAAAATACACAAGAATGACACTGAAGATACACAACAGGGGTGACGGAAAGAGACAGTGTGAATGAGTAAAGAACTGGCAGAGGACGAGCACAGCAGGCACGCATAACAGGGACCCACACAGCTCCAAAGCCATCAATAGCAGGAGCTCCCTTATACAGGCAAGATATTTTGTGCAGAACTGCAGAACCATTGACCACCAAGTGACAGGTTTGCACAGGTCCAGGGGGGCTGTTTGGAAACAGCACCTTGGAGGCACGAGAGACAGGACAAGGGTCAGGCTGCGTTACCTGATGACGCTGGAGGCTACGTCTGTCCATGAACATCAGCTTCAGCTCTGCACAGAAGGGGCTGCTGCAGACAGCGGTCTGTCACAGGATATTGAGAGATCAAATAAGAATCACATGCTTCCTTAACAGGCTAAAGTAGATGTGTAACTTCATGAATTATAAAAGCTGTTCACTGCATGTTCATAGCATGTTCTCATGCTGTGACTGTCAAATTATTAATTAAAATGTTTGATATTAACTTAAGGAGCTGCAGAGACTGAAACGCATCCTGTGTGCTAGCTAAATAACTGCTGCCTCCACAAACCACAGTAACAGAAACCCCTGCCACAAGGGTTTCCACATCTGCAATCACATTTGAATCATTTGCAATGACTCAAAAACCATCCAGTGCTGCTTTGATGGGTTTCAAGTGTGGGCAGACAAGCCTTATCCCACGAGCTCCACCCCAGCACCTTCAACCTCTTATAATTGTAGCCTGCAAGACTTTTACTTCCCTCTTCAACACTGTGTAACATCACCTGCCACACAGGAGTAAATTGTTCTCTCCAAAGTCCTGTACTACACCACGGGGCCAAGGGCCTGCGTCCCCAGCGGGCCCTGTCAAGGCCCTATACCGCAGGGCAGGGCCAGGAAGGCAGGAGGGGGAAGGCTCAGCTCCCACACAGGCCCTGCGAAGGCCCTGTACCGCAGGACAGGTCTGTGAGCACAGGCAGGCCGCGGGCCCAGCCCCGGCGGCAGGCGGCGCTGGCTTACCGTCCCCGCTGGAGGCCGGGGGTGGCTGCGCTGCCCCTCTCCCCAGCCGGTGCCCACAGCCCGGCCCGCGCCGCGCTTCGCGCCTCAGAGCTGCCGCCTCGCGGAAAGGCCGAGCGCGCACGCGCCGCAGCCGCCTTGTCCCGGCGCAGCGCGGCCCCTGCGCATGCGTAACGCGGACACCGCTCTGCGCAGGCGCGCGGGGCCGATTCTCTCGCGGCCTGTGACCAACGTCACGCCGGGAGCGCTGCGCGTGCGCAGTACACGCCACGCCCACACGTGTGTCCCTTCCCCTCGCGGGCCGCTCTGCGCATGCGCCGGGGAAAGCGTCGCCCGCAGCGCGCCGTTGACCGAGCGCGCACGCGCGCCCTGGGGGCGGGGCCGGCAGGCGCGAGGCGGGGGCTCGGCGCAGGCGCAGAGGCGCGCGGGGTGGTCGCGCGGGAGCCGGTAGCGGGGAGGGCGACGACGGGACGACGGCAGGAGGGCGGTACTTCCGGTCCCGCACTTCCGGCTCTGGTGCCGCGGCGGACGGTGTGGCAGCGCCGCTCGGCCCGCTCCGCTCCGCGCCCGCCCCGCCGCCGCCGCGCCCCGCCACCCCACCCCACCCCCCTTCCCCATGCAGCGCCGTGACGACTCTGCCGCCCGCCTGGGCCGGGGGCCGGGCCCCGGCGGCGCCCGGCAAGGAGGGCCCCCGCCGCGGCGGCCTCCCCGTGGCGGGGGGGGGCGCGGGGCCGCCGGCGGGGCACAGCCGCCGCCGCTCCTGCCGCCCAGCGCCACGGCCGCCGCTTCGGCCGGTCAAGCCTCCGCCGCCGCCCCTACCCCGCTGCTGCCGGGGGCCGCTGCCAAGATGGAGCCCGAGAACAAGTACCTGCCCGAGCTGATGGCCGAGAAGGACAGCCTCGACCCGTCCTTCACGCACGCCATGCAGCTCCTCACAGCAGGTACCGGGGGATGGGCAGGGCGGGACCCCCGGGCAGGGCCTTCCCCCCCCCCCTCCCCGGGGCTCGGTGGGGCGGGCGGGGGGGGAGCCGGCTACTAGTGAACGGCGAAGGGGGAGCGGGACCCTCCCGCTGGCGGGCAGCCCCCGGCCGCCCGGGGGAAGCGGCGGGCGGTGCGCCGAGCCGTTCTGGCTGCCCTGCCCGGTGCGAGGGGCGATGCCGGGGGTTTTGAAGATTAGATATTTCCCTCGTTAAATCTCTGTGTAGCCCCGTGCTTGATCCTGGCCCGGATTAAACGCAGACCCAGAACTTTCTTTTTTACATACGGTGTGCGGTCACTGCGGCCCTTTTCATCCCTGGGGAGAGGGGGGACCGGAGAGAACGCTAAAAACTGGGGGTTTCCGTGTAGCGTCTGCTTGAGTCCCTGTGAGGCATGGTTTGTGATCTCTTTGATTTTTCCTCTCTGGTAATCTGTATTAGAGCTTGTTTCATGCTTCTGATGAACCTAAATAGGGAATGGAAATGGCAGTCTTTGTTCTGTGCCCAGACGAGCCTTCTCCTTCCCCATCTCTGCCGGCCAATCGCCTGCCCGCTCTGATTTCTCCATATCTCCCCGGCGCAGCTGCTGCACCCGCCTTCGGTGCCTCCAGCAAGGAGATTCAGCTGCCTCAAGACACTGTAGTCAGCTTAAGAATCGGAAAGACTTAAAATATTTGCTCCCACTTACTGCTTTATGTGTGCAGAGTGGAGAGCTGGGAAGTACCCGGCAGGGGGATATACTCAGATTTAATCTGCAGATGAGCAGAGTGCCGAGCTCTCTGGTACTTACTCTGCTTTTAAATGGTTTGGGTTTTTTTAAGGTCTTTAAAACGTATAGTATTGCTATAGTTGGTGCAGTGCTAGAGATTTCATTAGCTCCTCCTTTAATGTAGGAAATAATTCCTGTCTCCCATTGTGCAAGTAACTGAGGTATATCATTATGGGTAACTTGGCATCACTCGCAGATATGTTGATCTAAATAAATCAGTTTTATAATCCGATTTGCTGTCAATTTAATGTTTTTCATTAATAAACCCCTTTAGCTAGCAGATGCTCGACAGCTCTGTGATAATGCCTTCCAGTGAAATGAAGCCTAAGGAGTTTGCTAATTCCCGCACAAAGAGCAACGTTCTCAGTCCACATAGTAAAGTTTCGTTCATTGAGTGGTGTAACAAGGATTTATGATTTTTTTTTTCATTAACTTAAAAATTGCTGATAGTAGACTGCAGCTTTGTGAGACTTAAAATTGATCATTGGAAGAGCTCCAGATGCTTCCTGCTTGCTTTGGATATTTTGAAAATTGCTGTCCTTTGGGAGCATTTTCTAGCAGTCCAAACTCAGGATGATCTGAGCAGGAAGCTCAGGAGAAAGAATCTGAAATAAACCAGTGGGTTTAGGAGACTAAAGCTTTTTGCACAGATGACCCCAAACTGATCTCGATTGCTCAGAATTTCTCTCTTGCTGTGGCACCCTTTGGGGATGTCATGTTGGAGAAGCTGCTGTAAAACCAGAATGTAGGTCTGGGCCAAAGATTGTGATGCAAACGGCCAGCACAACTTAAGCAAAATGATTTCTAGACAAAGAAGTGACTGATTATTGAATGTCAGCGGTATTCCTATTCCAGCTCTTTTTCGGGAGTGGAAGTTGCTTCCCTGCCTGCCTCTGGGAGGGAACCCTGCAGGAGTTCTGCATTGAATCTAAAAGACTTCTTTAAAAACAATATGTAAAAGTAGTCTAAAATACTTTTGTGGTTCTAAAACTGCTTAGCATTTCTAGAGAAAATTAGGATTATTTAGGAACGAAATGAAGAGCAACACAGTGATGTAATACTGATTCGGGAACAACGTACTGTGTGATGAAAAGGCAGTAAAGTGGTTAGATTTTGGGGTTCTGTTACACAGCGCCCTGAACAGAAACTGGAATATGATCTGTGTTTCCTCAGCCCTGTGCTTTGGGGGCCGTGCGACCTTCCTCTTCCATAGGAACAAGAAAAGCCCTTTTTCTCACTTTGATTTATGCTCCCATGTGCTGCGGGGAGGGCAGGGGGAGATGCTGATGTTTTGAAAGGCACAGTCCTCTCTGCTTGTGTGCTTTGGGGAGACAGGAGACATCCCCCAATGTGTTAGCTAAGCATGGGGCTGGGGTTTTTTTTCAAATTCTTGTGGTAATCCTAGCTATTTTTATTTCACGGAGAAACCCTATGCGAAAAGAGCTGGTCTTCTCTGAGCTTCCTGTGCTGCAGACGGATATGTGAGCTATGTCATTCCTCTAGCAAGTCTCTATATGGCTGGCAGCTAGTTGGTCCTTATGTTAAATGCAGCCCTTTGCATCCCCAGAAGCTTGCAGTGGTGAGGAAGGATGGGGATGGGTGGTGAGGGGTGGATTCGGAGCAACGTGTAGGATATTAGATGCAGGACTCATGCAGGGATGGAGGGAGCACTGAGCAATTGCAGACAGAGCAACGCGCTGCAAAGCAGGGAGCAGCCTGAGGTGCTGGAGGACTCCTCGGCAGAATCCCTGCTGGTTCTCCTGCCAGATTCACTCAGTCACTGCATATTCCTAGGAAGGCAATAAAAAAAAGGGGCTGTATGGGAAAGTTGTACGGGTGGTGGCCTCGCTGGAGTGACTTGCCAAGGAACCAAATGGTGGGATTAGAGATGGGCCGAGGTCACAGGGGTGATGAGAAACTGTATGTAACGCAGAGCAGTGCGATGTTCTGAAACTTCCTTATCGTGGAGCAAAGGCTATCCTGAAATGGAGAAGATTATTTAAATTTCTGTGCTTCCCAGGGTATGCCCTACCCCAAAAGGAGCGGTAACTGCCGCCTTAAACTTGTGCCCCGGTGCCGCAGACTGTGATATTCTAACACCATTCCACTGTTGCGTTTTTAAATGTATATATTGCTAAGCCATGCCAACATTATTAGCTGCTGATGCTAGCCTGCCTGTCACTGCTGTGACTCTGCCACCTCCCACTTCTCTCCCAGGAGCCTCTACTACCTGTGCCATTTCTCATCGCTCGCCTCCGGGCTCTCTCCTCCCTGCCTCATGCTTCAGCAGTGTTTCTTTCCTTCCCCGGGCCCCTTCTCCCTGTGCTAGTGGCAGTCCCCTCCCTTCCCGGCAAAGCTCCAAAGCGGAGCTGTCTGCGTATAAATCCCAGCACACAGGCTAGAGGGTGGGGGGTGTATTTCAGCGGAAAGCGGGAGGGAGATGGTGGGGTTAGGCTTGCTAAATTCTGCAGCTTCCACAATTCACAGAGTCCACCCAGGAACAGGTCCCTGCTTCCTCTCCTGTGAAACCAAACCAGTTGGGGAGTGGTAGCATAGGAGAGAGGGAGCTCTGCTGTCTTCCAGAGGCTCCCATCCCCAAACTCTTCTGGGGTTTTAGGGTTGTTTTGGGTTTTTGGGGGCACGGGGTCAGTATCATCATAATGTGAAGATAATACTCTCAGTATTATGAGCAAACAGAATGTGTGTCTGCTTACAGAGCACAAGCGTGCTGCAGGGCGATGTTTAATATGGTTGATTTTTTTTTTTGTTGTTAAGGAAGAGCTTGGGCTTAGATCAGGAGTAGCACTGTGGCTGCTTAGCCTCCTCCTTGTGAAGCAGCGGTGTTACCAACCCCCTTTACCTACCCCTTAGGATTTCTTCTGAGACAATGCAATCACTGCCCCACATGAAGTCCTGGAAACCACTGCCACACATGCTGCCAGACTGCTGACATTCCCCGTGGCAAGAAGGTAACCTTCTGCTGCACCTCTGACACGGCTTTAAAAAATCAGCACTGAAATGAGGCATGCTTAATCCCTCGAGGTATACGTACGCTTCTCCTTCGTATCAGTAAGTGGTCTGACAAACTGCTACCACTCATCAGTTCATTCAGTACTGCTTCATGTTGCCGTAGCTAATGTGCCAGAATGCAGACAGATAATGCTGGAATCCGGAGCAGTAGGACACGTCACAAGTGGCATGTTTTTAGTCCTCCTTCACACCTATTTCCAGCCTTGGAGTTGGTTCGGAAGGTGTGAAGGGGACTGCTAGGTCACCCCCGCTGACCTGAATTGCAGAAGCTGGAGAACTTAGAATTATTCTGCTGCACAGGGTTTTGTCTTCTGTGTTTTGCATTTCATTTGAAGGCATGGTGATGATGGTTCCGATGCTTTTTTTAGCAAATGGTTAATTATTTGTTGCCTTCCCGGACCGATTCCCAGCTGTCGTTGCTCCTGTTGCAGGAGGCAGAATGGATTTTGCTGTGGCTGATGTGAACTGTGATTCACCGGGTTGCAGAGGCTGAGTCTGATTGCGTTGTGTTTTGACAAGGTAGAAGATGCCTCTGGGTAGTTTTAATTTACATCAAGACAGTTTTAGGGTGCTTTTATTCTTGACGTGTGCGTAGAAAACACCGCTTGTTAATATGCAGAATGCATTTTCAGAAATTCACTTGCTGTTTTTGAAGAACCAAAATAGTTGAGAAGTAATTGCATTGCATTATAAAGCTATGCCTAACCAGGGATAAGGCGACCAATGCAATCTTTAGTTTCCAAATCTTGATTGTCTGATCTGCTCTTATAGCTAAAATTAAAAAACTATGTAAAACTAACCAAGGCAGCCAGCTCTATTGCTTATTTTATAAATTTCACAGGGCTTGAACTTCTGGGGTTTTTACTTTTGCATAGCGTCTTCAGAAAACCATTTCTTTTTAAAGCAAAAGTCAAGCTCTCTTTTTCAAAGCAATTAAATCCGGTAATTTTTTTTAAACTAAGGAGTCATGGTAACACTTTTGTAAGGGAGCCAAGGTGCTGTTGCAAGTAGAAATACAAAATTTAGGCTTTTTTTCATATTTATGCAACACAATCTCCAACTTCTATATTTAGATCTCTAAACTAAAAACCAGTTTATGTTACTGTGTCCAAAACTGAAAAGTTAAAAAATTGATCAATGGTCTGATCATGTTTTCTTAAGGTTTGGGGTTTTTTTAGTTTCCCATCGTGTTGCTTGACTTCCTTCTGGCCTTCCCCATCTAAAAGATGCCGGTCGTGCTTCTCAGCCGGTAAGGCTGCGGTTGCCTGTCCAGCCAGGAGGGTGATGGTAACCTATCGTTCCTACTGCTGTTTGGGTGATCCGAGACTGTTAGTAGGTGGATAAAACATGTCAATTATCTGACCAACCTTCCAAAACCACAAACATGAACATTTAATGTAAATGTTTCTGACATGGGCAGAAAATCACCGGAAACACAAGATACTGC
Source organism: Larus michahellis (assembly GCF_964199755.1). Classification (NCBI taxonomy): domain Eukaryota; kingdom Metazoa; phylum Chordata; class Aves; order Charadriiformes; family Laridae; genus Larus; species Larus michahellis. The sequence goes on along the minus strand of NC_133914.1, from coordinate 745,490 downwards.
AGCTGCCCTCTTTAAACTCTGGGAATGACTAAGCAGTCTTCAGTTTGAGTTTTGTCTTGCAGCTTTAATCCAGTTATATGTCTAATCTTGTGAAAGTGTCTCTCTTTCCCTTGAGATGTGAGAAGTTGTATTTAGAGCGCTTTCGACTCAGAAGAGATATTTATAGTTCTTGGGTTTGCTGATGAAATGGCGTAATTTAACTTTTAGGGAAGGGTCACGCTCCTCCCCTGATAAGCATCTGTAAATGATAATTTGTGATGGCTGTGTATGGTATCACCAGTTATTTTTTTAAGTTGCACCAAAGAGTGCATAATGGTTCATCAATCATTTGGGATTGTTAATGATGCCGTTAATAATAACAACTCCAAATTTGGGGAACTTGTCATCTAGCTGTTGGCCATTAAATAAAAATTGCACGTGACTGGACATCTCTGGAAAAGAAAAGCCAGTCAGCTACGGGCTACGTTCTTTTGAAAAATGTTGGGCGTTTGTCTTGTACAAAGGAAAGCGCATCAATGACTGTAAGAAATGGTGCTAGAAATGCCTGCCTTGAAGATGATCTTGAGTCTTCTCCATTTGGGTCGTCTTTTGAGGTGACTGTCTCCTGCCATCTCTCAGTGAAAGTTTAATTTCTAGCCAGATTTGAGAAGGTGTTTGCGTACAAGTTCCTAATTGGCCTACCTTAATGACCTACTTCCAGAAGGTTATTTGGATTTGCGTCCAGATTCCCCTCAGGCTGCCGCATGCCTTTGGTTCAGTCAGGCCACCGCAGTGTTTTTCCAAGACTCTATCATTCACAATATACAAATAAAAATCAGAATATTAACTGAAATTCGTAGTGTCAGTATGTGTTGACACCACTACTTAAATTACAGATATAAAATAGCGCATCAGCATGAATGATAATGACTTGCCTGATGTGCTGATGGCTGCTGCTCTACAGCGAGTGGATCCAGTAGCGTAGTCGGGGCCGGTTTCTTTGGAGCGTTAGGAGCCCACGCCGGGGGACTGCTTTCGCCAAGCATGAGCTTGGGGCCTGAGAGAGGAAGGCACGGCAGAAGTGATACGCAAAACTGTACTTACAGTTTCCTACTCTTCCCTATTGAAGTTATTTGTAGGGCGTTCTCTGCCGGTCTTTCTTATTTTGTTCATTATCCCGTTTTTGGCCTTCTGGAATGCCTAGATGTGAAGGGAGGAAGAGGCAAGGTGGGCTAGCACTGAAGAGGTGACCTGGCTATCCAGGTTCCATTAACACAATTACAAGTGTTCCTGTATTCACAGAGAATGAGGGTGGTATGTCCTGTCATAATTCCAACTCTAAAATGATGCTTGTTTGAGGAATATAAGCAGCCCTATTTTTATCTTGTTTAGAAATTGAAAAAATTCAGAAGGGTGAAACAACAAAGAAGGATGAGGAAGAGAACTACCTGGATTTATTTTCCCACAAGAATATGAAACTGAAAGAACGAGTTCTGATACCTGTCAAACAGTACCCCAAGGTGAGGGCCAGAAAATAGCTTACTGAATCTCTGCGATTTGCTTATTTTCTATGGATTTTGTGGCTGACTCTTAGAGATAGTAGCTGACAAAGTGTCATCAGGAGTTATGCCAGTGTTCCACTATCACTATGGAATTTTTCCTATGCAGGCTTGCAGGATCTTATTTCTGATATATTACATTTCTAAAATGTCTTGGGATAAAGCTAAATGGCGATGCATAGCTGTGATCTTTTATTACTAGAATAGACACTTTCCTATCTAGAGCTTTGTGTTTTACAGTTAAGAACTCATTTAACTCTTAAGGCTTGCTCCCTGTAAAACTACTGGAGAGTAGATGTTAGAATTAAACGCTTTATGTGAGTTAATTTAGCTTGATTTTGTGCTGGAGCATTTTTTTGATGAAAAGTATGTTCTGGAATATAAATTTTCCTGTGCATTTTTTGGTCTGTATTTTTTGGTGAGGTGAAGAGAAAATGGAGTGTCTAATTTTTTTTTGTCAGCCAGCATAACGTTAGGAAGAGCTTTTGTTACGGCTGCTGAGCTCTGGAGGTAATTTTTTTTTTTCTTTTCTTCATTTACAGTTCAACTTTGTTGGAAAGATTTTGGGACCTCAAGGCAACACTATCAAGAGACTTCAGGAAGAAACTGGTGCCAAGATATCTGTGCTTGGAAAGGGTTCGATGCGAGACAAAGCAAAGGTAAGGGCATCACCCCTGAAAACATACATATATATTAATGCCTTTCATATTGCTGTGAGAAGTAGCAGTTCTCAAAGAATTTTATAAAAGATTAAACCATTAAAATCCAAAAGCAAAGGCAGTAGGAGTCATCCTTCCCAAATTGTTTGGTGCATGTTGGGAGCAATCTTGTTTGGGGCAGAAGTGTGATGTGTGTTTTGTTTATGAGCGTGACTTGGAGACCCGTCACCCTTTGATGTCCTGTACCCTTAGGTGCAGAGACAGTTTGTGCGGGAGGTGAAGTACAAAGTTTATAAAATAAGAATGAATCCCAGCTACTGCATGAGAAGTCATTCCCTAAAGGAATGTTTACCCTTAAGAAAAGAAAAAGGAAAAAAAAAAAAAACAAACCCCTTTTTCAGCTGTTCCCTCTGAAATCCTTAAATTCTCGTGGTTCACTGAAGATGTTGAAGGAGTAGGTTCCTGGTAATCTTTAGTGAATCACAGAGTGCCAGGAGGGGTTTTTTGAGCAGAAAAAATGAAAAGAATTTTTTTCTTTCTGCTTATTCCCAAAACTGAGCTAACAGTCAACAGAGTTGCCACTTAATTCAGCTTTTTACTTTAGCAGCATGAAAAGCTTTTACATTTCTAGCTTATTTGTAGCTTCGTAAAGCCATCTGAATAACACAGGTATCTAAGAGCAGAGTTAAAGAGCAAGCTCGTTTGAGGCATTAGACTTCACTAGACCTTCAAGACCAACTCAGGCAGAAAGGTGGTGTAGAAGAGGAGGAACGCTGCTTGCATATGCTTAAACTTCGGGCAAAAAGGTGGCTGACATCCGTGCATTGACAAAAATATCATAGTCACCTGAAAAGGCAGCTATAAAAAGGTGGAAGGTGTAGATCGCATATGGCTTTTTGTAGTACGTTACCGTGATCTGTGTCCCTGCATAGCCAAAATGCTTTTACAGACACCTCCTCTTAAGACTTAGAAAACAGGTAAAAGAAAAACAGCTTCTGTGCATTTTACTGGGTTTTAGTGATCTCTAATCTGCATTGTTTCAGGAGGAAGAACTGCGTAAAGGGGGAGATCCTAAATATGCTCATCTAAATATGGATTTGCATGTCTTCATTGAAGTTTTTGGACCCCCTTGTGAAGCGTATGCTCTGATGGCTCACGCCATGGAAGAAGTCAAGAAGTTCCTTGTTCCAGTACGTATACTGACGTTCTCTTCTGTTTGAAGGAGGTGGATGGGTTGGGAATCTGGCTGTAAGGATGGGTGAGATTTGCACAGTGTGAGGCTCGTGCTACAGGAATTGGTGGAGCGGAGGGAGCCTGAAGCATGGAGTGTGTGCGGCAGCTTTAGATGACCCCATTAGTCTTGCATGAAGGCATGTATTAATCCCCTAACCATATTTAGAAAGGCATACACTTACAGGGCAGTTGTCTACAACACTTGGAGTAGGCATCTCTCTCCCAGTACTAGCTGTGGACACTGGGGTGGATGAGTAGCTTGTCTAGCTCCACGTCTCCATTTTAGTGGGAGAAGAACTTTAGCCATGCCTGGCATGGAAGGGGCTTTTTGGATGGGTTGCTCTGACTTGGAACTGTAGTGTAGGAATCTGTCTAGAAAACGTCACTGCTCAGATCAGAAACTAAGGACGGAGATGTTTGCTCTGCTCTGAAGGGGTGGTGTGAGGATGAGGAGGGTGACTGCCCAGGCAGCTGGGTAGTAGTATTCAGTGTTGTAGCTAGTTTGAGACACGTCTGTTAAATCAATATTTCTGTTGCTTTGAATGTGTACGATGTGAAGGAACCTCTTTGCTAATCAGGCATTTATACAGATGACACTTGTTATCTGTTTGGGGATGTCTTTTACTGGTGAACCTTGTAAGACCTTTCTGGACAACTTCAGGTCAGTTTTGTGACAGCTAGGGGACTGATTCCAAGAACTTGGAGTCTCTTGTATGTTATTCAAACAATAGTATTGCCTGCTAAATTAGGGAAAAAAACAAAAACGAAATGGGAAAGAAGCACGCAGTGGTCCCTGCTTCTGTCTGGCTCAGCCTGTAATTCCGAGAGCTGGCAGGTAGAGAGCTGGGTGTACCTCAGCGCTGCGCCTCAGCTGAGACTCGGAGCTCGGATGTTCTGCCTCAAGTACCAGGGGCGGGTGGGACCCAAGAGCGGTGGGTAGTAGGGAAGTGTGGAAAAGCGATGGGTACTGTGTGATTTCTGAGAGTCTGACACAGGGAGGAGGAGAGATTGCTATGTGAAGTGTCTTTGAAGGAAAGAGGTCATCTTCAAGGAGCCCCTGGGATGTACAAAACCTCAGCTTGCTAAAGCAAGCGTACAGCCTTGCTATTTAAAGTGTCTCATCTGTCGCTGCCTTCAAACAATGTGTTAAACTTGTGAAAATTGACAGAGAAGTCACTATGGAAGCCAGCAGTGCTGTGAAGACACATCTGGTAGGAGACTCGTTGCTTTGTAGTGTTGCCATGGCATCGTGAGGATCCTCAGCGCGAGGCCCACACTGCCTGTGTGTTGAGGGGAGGGGTGGGGTGCCATGACTTCTGCGGGGTCACCGGAGATCCGTACTAATTCCTGGAGCTAGGTCCCCTGAGGCGATAAAAATGCATGGAGTGCAATGATAAAAAACACATACTGTGTTCCTAAGAATTTGAAGAGACAGCCTGGATTTGCAAATGGGTGTTTGCTCTTCATCAGGCTGCATCCTGTCCTGTTCCTTCAGCGTGTCGGGAACACAGCAGTATGTTGTTACCGTATGAGCGCTCATTGCCAGCTACTTGTCTTTAAATAGGAGCTGTAAGATGCTCGAGGTGAGATATGTCTTGCCTGACTTCACCTCTGAACTCACTAGCATTTGCAAATAAATCCTGCTGACATCCCTGGGATGCAGAACACCAGCAGATGCCTCCAGGACCCTTACCAGCGAGGTCCTCTTCCCAGGGACCAGCTGTAGTGCTCACTGCAGCCCCTGGACACGCAGGTGGCGTGCCCTTCTTGGATGATTTGGGGAAAGCTGGCAGTTGTACACTGCTGCCTGCTGAGCAAATCCCGGTAAAACTAACAAGGAGATTTTAATTTAGGACTATCGGGATATTTTTACTGCAGCACAGTAGCCTGTGATGTCCTGGAGCGCAGGCTGGCTAGTTAGCTGTTCTTTGGAGTTGACTCTTTCCCCTCTTTAGGATATGATGGATGATATCTGTCAGGAGCAATTCTTGGAGCTCTCCTATCTGAACGGTGTGCCAGAGCCAACTCGTGGCCGAGGAGTCCCTGTGCGGGGAAGGGGAGCAGCTCCACCGCCGCCTCCACCTGTTCCAAGGTACCTTTCCCAAAAGCACAGACCTGGAAATGCTGCATCTTGCTCGGAGTTGTCCTGCCAGATGAGGCGAAGCTGCTTGTTCTTGCACATCAGCTGTTGGCCTTGACCTTGGCTTTTGGCCAAGGCTTTCTAGCCTTGTGTTGCAGGCTTGCTTTTAGCAAGCTGGCGTCAAATGTTTTGTATGTTTTGAGATGTAATCTAGTAATCTAACACATTGGATGTCTTCTGTGTTATTTTCGATGTCTGCAATTAGTATCTTCATAAAGTAACCTTTCAGAAATTGACCTATGAAATCCTGCGTAGATAGATACGCTGTGTTGGCTTCCATAGCCTTCGGCAGAATAGGCATTTTCAATTTAAACTGATCTTCCTCTTGAAAGTTATAGGATGGCATTATTCTGTCGTTGCTGTCAAGGCATTGGCATAAATTGGTGATAAAACTCTTTTACTATAGTTCTTGCTTCGCTACCTGTTTCATGGGGGAGAGTCTTTGCTTCTGAGTGTTTAGCCCAGAAGTGTCCCTGCTCATCTCATCATTGATCTTTACAGTCCCGGAGGTCTGGCAGTCATTACAGGTTGGTGATAAAGGGTTGTTTAAAATGAGTTCTGAGAAATTACTTGGTCGAAGCTCTATCTTAGATTTATTTCTTCCTCTGTACAATATCTGATGCAGTAGAATTCTCATCTCAGAAGAGGGTTTTGTAAATCCTGCAATACAACAATGTTAATAATTCTTGTGCTGTCACTTTTGGTAAAGAATTCATGGCTTAGTTAATTGTGTCTGTGTTTATTTATCAAGCTATTGCATTTTAAAGTTGGTGTAAGAAGTGCGTGCACTGCCCTCAGCTTTCAGCACACGAGCAGTACCCCAGTAGCTCTTCACAGTCCTTTTTATCTCCTTTCCAGGGGCCGTGGTGTTGGTCCTCCCCCTCCTCCTCCTCGGGGGGCCCTCGTGCGAGGAGCCCCGGTGCGGGGTGCCATTGCCAGGGGAGCTGCTGTAGCCCGCGGAGTACCTCCTCCCCCAGCAGTACGGGGGGCTCCTGCACCCAGAGCGCGAGCAGCCGGCATTCAGAGAATACCGCTTCCTCCTCCTCCCGCACCAGAAACCTATGAGGAATATGTAAGAAACTATATATCTTAGGGGGTTTTTATTCCAGGTAGCTGATCATAGAATCCTAGAGTGGTTTAGGTTGGAAGGGACCTTAAAGATCGTCTAGTTCCGGCTCCCCTGCCACGGACAGGGACACCTCATATATTAGATATTGAACATTATTGAAATAAGAGCTAACAGCCACTGAAGAAGTGGCCACCAGTCACTGGCACGGTGCTGAGGGACCTGCTAGTGTCCTAAATGCAGAGTAAGGGGTGGTTTTTCTAAAACTGAAATGTTGCCGTAACTATCAGTGCAGGGTAGAAAAACTACATCACAAAGATTGATGTAGTTCACATCACGTTCTCTTTCTGCAGGAGAGTTCTTTGAGCAAGAAACACCAAAGGTTTCTCACTTCCCCTAAAATCCTTGAAGTAAACATGGTGACATTGCAAGTCGTATAACTAAGCACCACCTTCCTGCCAAGCTTATCTTCTCATCTTTGGTCTTGGTATTCTAAAGGGAAAAGACAATGACTGGTTTTGACGCGCAATAGCATTTTGGGGAATCATCCCAAATATTGATGCTTTTAAGAAGTCCGTTTGTCCTCTCAGTAAAACTTCTCAGTTTTTCCGCTGAAACCAATCACAAGTTGATAGGTTGGGTTTTGTCTGCCTGTAAATCTGTGGTTTAGATAACACCGTTACAGGCCTCCTGGCAGATGGATTTGTACCGCAGACAAACTGCAGCCTTGGACACGTAAATTACTTTAAATGCGTTGTGAATATTAGTGTGGGTCGTTCCTCCCAAGCCATGGGACACAAGCAGATCCTGGCTACCCGTGTCTGATGATTGAGCGCCTTCCCTGTGGCAGGCAAGGATTCACAGGCTCCTCCGAAAGCTGCTGTTTTCAGTTTTGCCATTACTCTTGATGAGGCATTAACCTTCAGTCCTTCCATTAACACCGTTTATGTCATCGTCCATTTCAGGGCTATGATGATGCATACGCAGACCAGAGCTATGAGGGGTATGAAGGCTACTACAGCCAGGGCCAAGGGTAAGTTTCCTTGTCTCCCGTATGCTACGGAGAAAATTATGCATGACCTTTTTTTATGTTAAGGGAATGGAAACGCTGGTTTCTGAGTTTGAGCTGTAGGGAAGGTGCCTTGTTCTGCTGGAATCCAGGAGCGCCTGGGAAATAACTTTTGGGAGTGTCCTGGTGTCCTTGACAATTCTGTAAAAGCAGTGATCAGCCGCAGTGCAGCCACGAGCAACACTGGGCATCTTTGCTTTTCAAGTGTTCGTGCAAGTTGTGTCAGTTTAGGAATACGATTTCAGCACTGTATGTAACCAACATAATTACTCTTCCAGGGACACAGAATACTATGATTATGGACACGGGGAAGCACAGGAAACCTATGAAGCTTATGGTACGTCTGGGAATACTGTTCTCTTGACAGGGAAGGGGCTGCACATAGTTGGGAATTGCCTGCAGCGGTTGCATGTAGGTGGGAATTGCTTGTGGTTGACCAGCTGTTTTCCAGCGCTGCTCCACGCTCTGAGCAAAAACTTACTGAGGAGAACCTCAGGTAGTTTACGGGGCAGGATATTTATACCCTACAGATTATCCAGGTCTGAACAACTGAGGGCATTCTGTGGTTTTAGACTCTTATCTAGCTTGATTTTTTCAAAGGTGACACTTCTAAAATTCCATTTTTAAACTATGGAAATATCTTTTAATTTCCTTGTAGCTTTAGAATATTTTCAGAGCTCTGAATTTCCACCCACAGCACTACTTTTGCTGCAGCCTGGTTTTCACAGATTATATTTTGTTGAGCTGGATGAATGCATGGTTCCATCTGCTTCCTTATCCTCAAAAACCCACTAGCTGATACTGACTCTGCACTGTGCATTTGCTTGAAAAATGGATTTAAGTGTCATATGAAGGCCTCCCTTTGACTAGGTGGAACAATTCTGGTCAATATGTAAGTAGTCAATGAAGTTTAGCTAATTTGAGTTGCATAAGGCTATCAATTTGGGTAGACTGAGAGGCGTGGGAGCCCAATTTAACCACAACTCTGTAGATCACCAAGTGTTGAAAACAATAGGCCTTATATCTGAGGTGCCAGCAGTAAAGGATTGGGTGACTGCATATTTTCTTTTTAAAGCTAGTTCAGCTTTCATCTTATGAATGGCATCTGCATGTGGCAATGAGTAAGATTCATTTTCCTCTCTCCGTAAACAAGCTGAACTATAAACAGTTACCGAAGCTATACAGCGAGCTGCTTAACGGCATGGAAATACGCTGTGGGGAAAATAACTCCCTTTAGCAGAGAGCATCGCCTGCCTGAAGGCATGAATGAAAGCAGGTAGTGAAGGTAATGCCCAGCTGGAGGGACTTTTTGGGATCCTCAGGAGCTGGGAATCCCCTGTGCCTTGTCACACTGGTATTAGGGAAGCGGAGTTGTTAATGCAGTGGCTGTCTCCCGCCTTGGGGTGTTCCCTCCTCGGGGCTTAAACTGTGTGAAGTTCAAGTTCAGGTGCCTAACCAGGGATGCTTTTCCAGTCTAAGATGCATTTGAACAGACAGCTGCTGTCAGTAATGTTGCTGTCTTTCCTGCCTTCAATGGCTCGGTTTGTTGCCCGTGTTAGTCACGCAGCACAAAGAGGCTTTTGTGCCTCCTACTTGGTAGGAGAGCGGTGGTGGTGTCTGGGATATGAAGGCCAAAACGCTCATTGTATACTTGGCATGAAGTCGCCACAGCTAATCTGTTTATCCACAGTAATTTCCTTTGGTCTCTGCTTTCATGAAAACAGAATTAGCGAAATAAATTGATGAGCCAGGCTGGAGACAGTTTTGAGAAAATGGGAATGTGCTGCACGGTGGTAGGAACAGGCTGGGCTGTCTTCCGGGCTTCGGACACTTGCTTTCCCAGAGGGGTGACCCTGGAGAGAACGGCAGGCGTGCCAGGATGAGCGTTGCAAGCACAAGCCGTGATGAAAGCTGAGCTGGGATATTTGGAGCTTGAGCTCACGCGGGGACCGTGGGGATGCGAACTTCGGTTTCCCTCGGTGGTGGTTGTACGTAGCAGAAGGGTTTGGGCCGTCCTGCCGAGGGCTTGGTCCCATCAGCAGTTGGTGCCGGTGCCGCGCTGCTGGCAGTGTCTGCTCGGAAGAGGTGAGCAGATGCTGCGCAGGCGACGGATGTGAATTTTCCAGTTGTCGCGGAGGGGAAGGAACAGCAAGTTGCAGCCAGACCGGTGTCTGGAGGCTCAGGTGGATGCGCTGCCATCCTAGAGCAGCGTCAGGACTTCATTATTTTGGCACAATTATCCAGGAGCCGCCTTGCCTGGTGTCTGGGAAGGAGAGGAGCGCTACCTGTAGCAGTGCCCCCAGCCAGACCCTGAGCTTGTAGACGCTGCTGGCCACCAGCCCAAGGGGCCGTGGCTGCTGCCACCTTGCCCGCGGCTGGCTGCCAGAGCTGCCCCGTCAGTTGGCTTCGGCTCTGCTGAAATTAATTACTCCGAAAAGGCGCTGGGTTTGTCCAAGTCAGGCTGTCAGAGCTGCAGGCTTCCCGGGAATCCCCGCGCGAGGGGCTTTTTCCCGTAGTATCTCAAGACGTGCTCCAAATGAGACGTTTTGGTGGTCCGCGGGGCGTTTTGCAGACAGGTTTCGGGGTGAAACTGCTGTGAAGATGCCCCATGCCTCTGCGTCAGCTCCGGAGGGGACCCCGGCTGGCCGGCCCCGCCGCTCCCTCCGTGTCCCTTGGCTCAAGCGTTCCCCATCCCTGACATATCCCTCTCTTTTCCGCAGGGCAAGATGACTGGAACGGAACCCGGCCCTCCCTGAAGGCCCCGCCGGCCAGGCCAGTGAAGGGGGCCTACAGAGAGCACCCATACGGACGTTATTAAAAAAACAAACATGAGGGAAAAATATCAGTTATGAGCAAACAGTTGTTACTGATTCTTGTATCTCCCGGGATTCCCGTTGCTTTACCCACACCAGACAAGTAATTGTCTAACTGTTTTTCTTCGTGGCCCTTTTCCTCCCACTCCATCCTCACCCTGCATTCTGGCTTCTGTACGTAGTATTTTAAAATGAGTTAAATAGATTTAGAGGACCGACTTTAATTTTTATTTTTTTTTAAGTGTGTTAGATGGCTTTTCTTTCTTTGTTGTTTAGATAAACACAACTGTACCTTTTTTTAATAAAAAAAAAGTTGAGTTAAAAATGTTAGTTTCAAAAGTGACATGCTTTGCTTAGCCGTTATGAAATTAAGGTTTTGTTAACCTTTTAAGTTTGGTTTTAAGGAACCCATAAAAGTTGTAGTTGCAGAATCCCAAAGTAGGCTACATTTCAAAATTCAGGGCTGTTTTTAAGAATTAAAATCATAATGTAACGGTAGTAGCTGCCACCGTTTAAAAGTAACCTCAGACGTCAAACTTTCCTTAAAAGCAGATTGCTGGTGAATCTAAAGTTTAAATTTTAATACGAAGGATCCTCAAATTAAATAGCATTTTTTAAAGGTAATTGACTTAAAAGGAAAAAAAAATTAGGTTTATAAAATTGACTTTTCTTATGTGGGTTTTGAAATCTAGCCCCGAACATGCGGTGTTGAGAGATGCTTGGGAAGCAGATTTTCCAGTGTAAAGGGGTTCTTAGTTCGGTTCTGTATGAAGAACTTTTAAGGGGAAAAAAACAAATTAAAGCATGGCTCTAACTGCCCAGTGTTTGATATTAGCAAACAGAGTTATTACGTGAGTAGGTCTGAACTCTGTAAAATTACAGTCTTCTCATTTTTATAGTGCTTGGGGCAGATAATACAGTGCAAGTTTAAAACTGACAAAACTGCCAATGTTAGCAATCCCGTCGACTTGTTCAAGTGTATCTCAACACTAGCTTTGCATAAAAAGGGACACTGCAGCTGAAAAAAATGAGGAAAAATTTCACTTTGTACATAGGATAAAGTCCTAATTGGATTTGTACACTGTCCTCCCACTCTGTTCTTGAAGATTAAATGCTACATGTGTAAGTCTGCCTAAATAGGTAGCTAAAACTTGTCAAAATGTCTGCCGCAGTTTGTCAATAAAGTTTAGTCCTTTTTTAATCAAAGTAAATGTGATGAATTGTCATTTTTTTTTGTTGAGCAATAAAATAGCTATTTTTTTTCAAATAAATTTAAATTAATGCTAAAGCTAATTGTCTTTTTAAAACATGGAGACATTTTAAAAATGGTGGTTTTTGTAATTCTCACCAAAAGTTTCTCAAGCTCATTGAACGAGCTTTATTTTTTTTAAATAAAAAAAAAAAGAAAAAGAAAAATTTGTTTTTCACCCCCTGGAAGTTGTTGAAAGCAGTTTGATCCTGGACTATGGCAGAAACCTGATTTCTGTCTGCTGGGAAGCGTTTCTGGTTCTTTGCTGAGTTACTGGTTGCGATTTCAGGTGGCCTCGCAGAGGATCGCAGCCTCCGGAGCGAGCCCGAAATGGCCGCTTTAAATGTAGCGTGACAAAACCAATGCTAAAAAAAATAATCCAAGGCTTAGCTGCCACCAGGAGGAAAAGGAATCTTGCTTTCTGCTTTATGTAAACACCCCAAGCCCCTTTTTCTGAGATGATGCCCTTCCTATTTTACCGTAGCCTTGACTTGGAGAACCACTTAAAAATGTATTTTTGTTTGAGAAGGGTGCTGCAGTTGTTCCTCATATCCTTCCGAGGGGGTCTGTATGTATGTGTATATATATAAATATAATAGTTTAAATTAAACGGCTTCTTAGACATGAAAAACGGTTTGTATTTCCCATGTGCAAAATGAATCTGGCATTCTAGGGGGAGAGAATTAAACTGCTCGGGGGTGAAAAATAGAGCGTTAGGAACCAAACTGCTGGTAGCAGTGCATGATTGAGGGGAATACTTTAAAACAACAAGTTGTATTTGTAGATTGTTATTAAAGTGTAAATAACTGAATTTTCAACAATGGTTTGGAGTCAGCTTTCAGGGCATAATGTCTTGCTTGATGAAAAGATCACCCTATGCCCCCCTTTTAAAGGAAAATTATCGCAGGAGAATCAGGATGTGTAAAGCTAACATGCATCGCAAAACCCAAAAGGTAACCTAAATGTCTGATTTTAATAGCACATTTCTCTTTTACATAAACTGTGACGGCAACTTGCATAAACTTTATTGAAACAATTCTTCAAATGTTAATTTTAATGTAAAAATTTGCAAAAAAAAAATGTTTAAAATAAACATTTAAAAAAAACACATGCTTCTGCATAAATTAGCAATAACTTTAATACTGTGCCCTTTGAAAATGCACTGTAATGTAATGTGGGCAAAAAGGAATCGGCAAGCTTAAATATCAGAAGATGTAAAATGACAACGAATATAGATAGTCCTGCTACTGCCAAAACCAAAAATTCTGCTCAGTTATTTAAAAATGTAAAATGATGGCCCTTTTTAGACCCCAGTATTGATATTTACTGTGAAATATTCAAAGCTCAGCTTAAGTTGCATGTTTTCCTTCCTGTGTAATTGCATGCAGGAATCTCTTTCTTTTTTTTTTTTTTTCTTGTGATTTGTGCTTACATTAAGGAGACTCACAAATGTCTTCAATTTGCAGGAGTCAAGAGTTCGTCGCTGTGAATCGCTTGGGGGCAGATGAGCAGGGGCAACGCGAAGTGGGTAAGTTTGTTTATTTTTGCCACCCCTTGCAAGCTGCTGACGTGTTCCGTGTGGGAGGGAGGGGGCGGCGGCACCATCTGAGCTGCTAAATTGAAGCCATTCTTTATATACCCACAAATAAATTACTCCTGCGAAAGGCCGGTTACACGACTGACGCTCCTGCAGAGGTCACGGTGCGGAGGAGGCTTCGGTTTGTACCTGCGTAGAGCTCTCCCACCGAGAGCCCGTGGAGAAGGAGGTTGAAGTGGATGTGAGAAGAGCGGGCAATCATGGAATGGAATCACAGAATGGTTCGGGTGGGAAGGGACCTTAAAGCCCACCCAGTGCCACCCCCTGCCCTGGGCAGGGACACCTCCCACCAGCCCAGGTTGCTCCAAGCCCCATCCAACCTGGCCTTGAACCCCTCCAGGGATGGGGCAGCCACAGCTTCTCTGGGCACCCTGGGCCAGGGGCTCACCGCCCTCGCAGCCAAGAATTTCTTCCTGAGATCTCATCTAAATCTCCCCTCTTTCAGTTCAAAACCGCTGGACAGAACAAAAGAGGGACACACATCCCACACCCCCGACAAAACAAGGGGGCACCCAGATGTGATAAGGAGATCTGTCTCTTGGAGCTGGTTCCCGACTGGGACGTTGGCCTTCAGGAGGGTGCTCTCAGCAGCAGGGGAGCGCTGAAGAGGTTGCCCCATGCTCTAGAAACAGAGCAGCCCAAGGAATGGCTCAACAGCAATTCCTATAGGAGTCCGTAATGCGTTAGAATTATAGACCGCAGGTTTTAGATCAGATGCCGCCCAGCCAGACCCTTTTACCCCTTCCACACCCCCATCCATGGGCTCTGAAATGTGATCTGGCTGTTCTTTTTATGGCTTTTTGTCTGATGTCATTGCCAGAGGTCCTGCCTGGACGTGTTTGGCTCAGAGCCCCACAGGGCTGCACGCCTGGTGACCACCCCGAGCCCTCGGGGAGGGGTGAGGGACCCCCAGCACCTTTGGGTGCCGGTGCCAGTCAGCACCCACGACCGCGGCGCTCCCTCTGGTGGCTGCTCCAGCCCCACCGACTTGCTTATTTTCCAAGAAATACCTTAATAAACGCACACAAGCGCTTGCAAACCGAGCGGGAACTTGGCTGGGGAGATAATCGTGCATCAGCGGAGTGACCTGCTTACTTGGCAAGGACACGGCTCCCCCCGGGCCCGCAGGCAGCAGCCGTAAGCGTTTCCTTTGGGGACAGCTAATCGCTTTCTCGCAAATCTCGAGATCACTGAAAGTCTGAGCTCCATAAATAAAAGAACAAAGAAATAAACCCTTGGAACCCTGAAGAAGCCTAATGGCTTCAAAAGACAAGCGTGAAAAGCCCTGGGCATAGGACATAGAAGGACATAAGTCTTATTTTATATGGAATTGTAAAGCTACTAAACGAGCTTCTCTTATCTTAGGAGTATTAGGAACAAGAAAGCGGTAAGATGTGGAAATGCTGCAACAGAGTGAGATTACCCTCAGTTCTTTGACTTGAAAATTGGATCCGTAGTTCTCTGCTAGGGGAGATCATAACATGTCTGGGTTTGTGGCCTGTTTGTCGAATGCATCTTCGTTTACAATGTAACTGGATCATCAGTTTATATGGTGGTGTACCAATCTTTCCCATTTCTTTCTTAATAGGCACAGCTTTTATATCAAGTGGAAAAGATTTGATAGAGATCATCTATTACGATGCAGTTTTTTACCAGTAGAAGTGGATCTTGTGGCACTGCCTTTGGAATAACACAGCTTGCTTGTGCATTGCGTTTGTTGCATGTTTACGTGAAAGATTTTAATGTTATGGAGGAATGTAAATCTTAATACATTGAAAATAACTGTATATGCCAGAAGTATTTTGAAAACATGCCCTGTATCAAACGTCTTCCTCCCTCTCATAGCATTACTGCGTTCAGGTTTTAGCCTCGAGCCTGCAAAAGCTAATTTGAGATCCCAAAATAGCCATCAGCATCGGATGTGTCTCTCAAAGATGCTCTAATTAGCCAGACGTTCTGGGGGTGATACAGGACTCACTGAAATTTCCCAGGGGTAGAAATTCCTTTGAGCACTCTGAAGTCTGAGTCACCTAAATAACCCGAATAACCTTCCCTCGGCCACTGCCCCCACGGGAGGTGGCATTCTGCTGGCTGGGAGACGACAAGCGCCAGTGGTCCTTCGTCTCCTGGTCTCCCCACAGGGCTCATCCACGCCTTATTGTTTGTAGGGGTTTGGTAAAGACCATAAACAAGATAAAGGTGCTCGGTGCTGTACAGCGTGATGTGCAGCAGCGTCACGTCTCCTCTGGGGACGTGTTTCCCAACAAAACCGTTCTTTGCAGGAGAAGCTGGGCTCTAGAAACGTCCTGCTGCGGCCGAGCGCTCTGCCACCTTCTCTGGCCCTGGCTCTGGGTGGCCAAAGCTCCTTCAGCCTCCAGTCCAGCCCTTTGGCGTAAGTTTTTGTGCTGGCCTTGCTTGGAGCTGGTACAAACCTGGGCTTTACGCTTTCACGGTGAGGTTTCACAGCGATTCATGGCCACTATCGAAACTGAGCTTGCAGGGAAGCCGCTCCAGCTGGAATTGCGGAGATGTCCCCAGCAGCTTTCCCTGGAAGGAGACTGGCATGCCCTGCCCATCCCTTACCCCTGGTTTCGAATTGCTGCTCAGATTATTAAACAAAGCAAATGGCTACAAGCTTTATTTTATAACCTAGCAATGGTATCTTTATGTTTAACTTAAAACACTGTGCTTTCAGTACAGCTGAGACATTACCTTGATACAGCCCTCTGTAAAATTGCGTATTTGCTAAGTTGGGTTTTAGACCACAGCTGGATTCCCTGTGCAGCTGTTAAAGCAGATGATTCTTTTTGTACAGAATTGAGTTTTTAAATTTGTATGAGAGCATCTGTCACGACCAGAGCCAAGAAAAGACATTTCGGCGTGCGCGTCTCCCCTTCCTCAGCCCATCCGCTGCTCTCCTGAAGAACTCCCGGGCTGGGGGCGATCCCTGCAGCCTGTGACGGTCCCTCCCAAGGGCCCCAGAGGAGGAGGGACCGGCTGTGACCCATCCGCTGGGAGACACCGGGGAGAAGGGGCAGCGCTGCTGACGCAGCTCTTCTCTCCACAAGTACGAACGGTGCTTCTGGGGACAGAGACAGGGCTTAGGGAAATTCTTCTTTCATTGATAAAGCTGTGACGTCTTGATGAGATGTTGGACACTGCCCCCTTTGCGAGCTTTGAGGGGGAGGAATTTCTGCAGAGCCCCTGGGAGCCCCCGTCTCGAACGGAGGCGTTGCTCCTCGTTTTCTGCTCGGGGAAGCTTAGTTCCTGTGAGCACGGAGCAGAAACCTTTGCTGTGGCTGCTCGGCCGAGCCTTCCATTGCTACCGTATGTTTTAATAGAAATGTTTGTTTCCACGTTCGTTTCGCCCCGTTTGCAAAGAGGGATGCATCTCCAACGAGCTGATTTCCGATCTGATAAAGGAACCCGCGTTAAGATGCCATTGGCTTTGCTGTGGCTGGGAAATAGGAACCTGCCGGCTCCTGGCGAGGGGTGGAGAACACCGGAGCCTCCCTCGACGCCGCAAACGCTGGAGAGCAACAACTGTGTGCTGGAGTACTGAAATATAAACTATTTTCCGAGGAAGTTGTTATTTTTACCTCCGGTTTTAGAACCAGATACGACCAAAGGCTCGTATGTGGTGTTACAGATGCAAACCTGTTTTTAACCTGAGACGGGTACATCCTGCCTGTTACCATTGTAGTCGTACTTGGAGGATTCTGTTAAAATCTGTCCAGATGCTCCTGTTGTTCGATGGCTCTGCACATTGTAGTTTCAAAACCAGTAAGAAATTAAAGATTGACCTTGTGAAAGTTCGTTAATTGCAGACCTGGCCTTGCCTCCAGCCCGGGCAGGGCTGCTTCTCGGGATTGTATAATGCTCCATCTGTACTGAAGCATCAAACACCCACAAGGTACGGAAATCGATGAAAAATACGGCAAGTGGTTGGTAAAGCTGGTGAAAAACTGATCAAGGTGAATCACAGCATTAAAATAACTTGTATAGGAAACTGGCAAGCTCTTCTGCGGCTGGCATTTAGCAAGAAGTGTTCAACAGATGTTGAAAATGATTAGTCATCCCCCATAATAAAGGATTAACGTGGAAAATTCTTTTTTTTTTTTTTTTGGTTTTCAAAGGCGTGAGGTTTTTCTCTTGTTTCTCGCCCTGCTGCAGAGTTGCTGTTTGTGGGGAGATGGAGCCAGGGGTGCTCTGGCCCGAGGGGGGTGTTGAAGGGGGCGGGGGGCCGATGGGCGCCAGCGATGCCCCAAAAACGCTGCCAAAATGCCCCAAAAAACGTGCTTGGCTGCCTGGTGCCCCGCGAGGGGCGGGGCCTGGCGGGAGGGGCGGGGTCATGGGCGGGGCCTGGCGGGAGGGGGCGGGGCCTGGCGGGCGAGGCGAGCGTGCGCCCGGCAGGAGGATTGTCCGCTGGCGGCCGCCATCGCGCCGCCGGCCCCGCCCGCCATATTGTGCCCGGCGCAGGTTGAGCGGCGGCCGGAGATGGGTGAGGGGGGACCGAGCGGCGGGACGGACCCGGGCACCGGACGGGGGTGGGGGGAGGACGGTTGGGAGCGGGGAGGGTGCGAGGGGGGCCGAGCGGCGGGCGGGGCGCTGAAGAGCCCGCAGCCGGCCCCGCCCCGCCCCGCCGCCGCCGTGAGGGGGGCGGCTCCCGGGCCGCGGCCTGGCCCGCAGCCCCCCTCGCCGGTGCTGCCCTAGAGCGCCCCGTTCCTCCCCGGTGCGCGCTCCCGGAGCCCCCAGCGCTCCCCTGCAGGGTTCTTGTGACCCCGTGGAGTCTCCGGAGCCCCCGGTGCTCTCCTGGGGCCCGTCCCGCGGACCCCGCGGCGCTCCTGGGGCTCCCACTGCTCCAGGCCGGCACCCCGGGGGCCCGTACGGTCCTCCTCACTCCCGTACAGCCCCAGCCTGTGCCCTCAGGGCCCTCACAGCCCCCACGGCTCCTCTAGAGCCCCCGTGTCCCCCGCTGCTCTTCTGTCGTCCCCACTTGTGCCCCCACATCTCCCATTTCTCCCTGCAGCCTCTGCTGGATCCCCTGGAGTGTCTGTGGCTCCAGCTTGCACCTCTGTAGGCCCCAAGGCCCCTGGCCTGTGCCCTCACAGCCCCAGCTGCTCCTGCAGAGCCCCCGTCTGAGCTCCCAGAGCTCCTTTGGCCCCTGAGCTGCACTCCCAGAGCCCCCAGAAGTGTCCCCCCCGACAGCTCTTCCAGGCACAAGACTTTCATCCTACTGCTTTTCCCTCTCAGATTCTCTTGTTCTGGTGTCCTGGGCCTCAAACCTGCTGTCTTCACCTCCCCCCAAGGTCCTGCATATCTGGTGCCCCCATGTTGTATGCTGGGGGGCCCCTGTGCACAGCCCCTCCAGTTCACCAGCAGTTACCCTGCGTCCCCAGGTCACCAGGGGTCAGTGTGCCATGGCACATAGAATCATGGAATGGTTTGGGTTGGAAGGGACCTTAAAGCCCACCCAGTGCCACCCCCTGCCCTGGGCAGGGACACCTCCCACCAGCCCAGGTTGCTCCAAGCCCCGTCCAACCTGGCCTTGAACCCCTCCAGGGATGGGGCAGCCACAGCTTCTCTGGGCAACCTGGGCCAGGGGTTTCTGCCCTTTGCTCTGTCTCCCACCAGTTCCCCCAGCGCTGCAGCCACCACTGTGCCCCGCTGGCCCGTGTGATGGCCCAGTCTTGGGGTATCTTTGTTTTTCTTGGGTCTAGCCCCCGGCGCAGCCCCCTTCACCCTGTCCATTGTTGCCCCGGACTAGTACAAACGTTTGCTGGAGGACTCTGGAGCTCAGTGTAAGCTTCAAAACTTATTTGAGAGCAGTTTCTAAACCTTCAGCACATTTTCTTTATTCCAGGTGCTAATTGCTGAGTGATACAAACTGGAAATTAGCAATCAGAAAAAGAAATGTTAAGCTATTGATATGACCTGATCCGAGATTCTTCACAGCTCGGATTTCTTTTCTAGTAAATGGTGTATTATCACCCTGGCCTTTAAGTTGTATGGATTCTCCTAAGGTTAAACAGGATTCCAGAGAAGGTTTTTAAAACCTTGGTATTGTTATTGTTTACACTGTGGCAAGCAAGCACTAGAAAAGCTAACTTTGGGCTAACATCCCGTTGAGCTCTTAGCCATGCAAACATACAACACCACACGCCCTAAAACTGCTAGTTATTTTTTTCACATCTTAAAGGAGCAAAGAAGGAAAAAGCCAGTTTGTGTGCTTTTTCAGTGTCCCTTTAAAAGAGCTGTGAATATTTGATTCCAACAGAAAATTGGGTGAAAGGGGACCTAGGTAATATACCCAATTTACTGGATCCTTTGGGTGAATTGTTTAGCATCTCTGTAAGTATATTGCTCTGCCTGTAAAGCAGGGAAAACACCCCAGTGATGCAGATTAAATTTCTTGTAAACTGCCTAGGGTTGGGAGAGAAGCATGAAAAGCTTCTTCCTGCTCCCCTGGAAGCCTGCGTACATTAGGCTTTAGATTCTCAATGAATTCACAGCACCTTCACAAGCTGCTGCATGTCCTAGAGCATCAGGAGCTATCTAGGGCCACTTCTATAGCCTGTGGCAAATACAGGAGATGGAGAAAAGGGCTGAGCAAAGTTGCATTATCCTGCTTTTTCCTGCAAGGTAGCACGTGACTGATCCGTTCCTGCTGGTCACCAGGGGCGTGGTGAGCAGATGAGCCTTAATTATAAATCTCTTCCTTTCAGTTTTAAGGACTGAAGACAGAATCACGCAGTGAAGAGCAGAGAAGCCACCTGGAAGAACAACCCTCTGTTGTTATGGCAGGGGGAAGGCGGGGCCCTAACCGTACCTCCTACTGCCGAAATCCCCTCTGTGAACCTGGGGCCGCTGGCGGCTCCGGCCATTCCACGAGTTCCTCTGTCACGGGTGTGCGCTCACGCACCAGGTACGTCCAGGTCTCCGTGTCTTCACATCTGGCCAGGCCGGCTGCTCCTCTCTGAGGCAGGGGCCACCTTATCTCCCCATCTCACAGGCTGCTGGTTTTCCTGTGGCTCAGAGATTTGTTAACTCCCTGTGTCTAACTGAAATCCTTTCCCTATAAGTGGCAGTGTCCGTGCTACATGTTGTAATTGGGGTATATGGGTTCTAATTTGCTTGAGACTGTTAAGTGCTTTATCAGACCGTGACAGGCTTCCAGGAGCGTTCAAAAGCCTTTAGTGACCGTTGAATTGAAAGTAAGAGTAGAGTCACAATTTTTATCCAAAGCCTGACTTGACTTCTGGTTGTTGCGTCTCCTGTGCCCTGAAGTTTATGTCAGGTGAGGCATTTCTGGGGTAGAGTTTGGCTAGGTCAGGTGACGTGTAGGCTGTGGGGTTTGTTTCAGGTTCTAGTGTAGCTGGTTGGTTGCGTTTCTGTGACTGAGGTAGAGAGGAGGAAGGAGAAGCAGAGCACCGACAGCAATACTGAGGCAGGAGGTGCCTTATGAACTCTCCGCAAAGAGAATGTTAGATCTGTCTTAACATACTCCCTGCTTATGGCCCTAGGCCAAGAGATTTACAGGGGTACAGTTATTCAAACAAGTTATTGCAAGGCCACAGAAGGTGGAGCAATCCACCTCGTACATACGTTGCTACGAGAGCGTGCACAAAGGCCCGTATCACGAGTGGGTAATGCTGTACAAATCCACGCCCAGGCCTTCCTCCAAGTGGTTTGTCTGTGGCCTCCGAGACCCGTCACCTACACGGCAGTCCGGGCCCAGGGATCCCAAAGTGCTTTATGCTCTTCATACTCATGAGTCTTGTTGCTGCTCTTGCAAGATCACCCTTAGGTCTTGCGTGTCCCTTCAAAGTAGAAAAGGCTTCGCGTTTATATTTAAAGCTCTTTACTGGAGGACCAGAAGAGGAACTGTTGTTCTGTGTTCAGGAACAGAGTTTATTAGCGGATTCATCAGTCCTGCGGAGCTGAGTCAGTCTTGTCAGCTTGGGAATCTGGGGGTTTCAGAGAGACAGCACGGGTTCCTAAAGTTTTCCCCTCACGTGCGGCTTTATTTTAGGCTGTCAGCCTTATGTTTTAAAAAGCATGGGCTGATCCAGCCGTGTCCCCCCCGGGCTAGAAGTCTTTCTGCAGTCACACTCCGAGACTTCTGTGGTTTCGTTTTGGGATTTTCGACAGGAGTTCATGCTCTGTAGTTCCTTTGAAACCCACACCCAGATTCCTTTGACTGTTGTTATTTAGAGATTGCAAATCAGGAGAGATATATCTAGTATATATTAATTCCCTTCCCTTTGATTAAAAGGGTTTCTGTCTGGGATTGTGTGCATGCTCACACAGGAATATGCACTTCTGACTAAACTTGTTTTTCCTCCATAGTTGAATAGAAGTTGAAGAATGAGAAAGAGCTTGTGTTTAATTGCTCCGTATTTCATGTTCAAGCACTCTTAGAAATGTAAATAGCAACTCGAGGCCTGAAAGCTTCCAATTAATTAAAAGGGCCACCGGTTGCCCCTTGAATAGCTAAACACAGCCACAGCTTTTGAACCTGACTCAACGCAAGGGATTTAATATCAAATGACCTGGTGCTGTCTAGACTGGCCTGGTTCCAAATATTGCTTTCACTGGGCAAATTTCCACTCACATCTGCCTGTAACAGTCATCCTAGACATCCTCGGGGCGCTGACACTTCTGGTTTGCGGCAGCTGCTGACCACGATAGTCAGATTAGGTTTCTCAGTATTGGACACACCGACTTCTACAATCTGAGGACGTGGGCTGGAGGACAGCGCTGTGTTTAGCTCAGGGAAGTGACCGCTGGCTTTTGGTTTACCTTGGCAGGAGCGGTTCAGGTACAGGCCTTTCCAGCCCACCTTTGGCAGCTCAGACAGTCGTCCCCCTCCGGCACTGTAAGATCCCAGAGCTGCCTGTGGAGAGGAGCGTGCTGTTTGAACTTCAGCTCTTCTTCTGTCATCTTGTTGCTCTGTTTGTCCACTACATCAACATCTACAAAACTGTGTGGTGGTACCCACCCTCCCATCCGCCTTCGCACACGTCTTTGGTAAGCACCAAGGGACAGCTGCTGTCCGCTGATATTCACAGACTCTCTTGAGTTGTTAGACATAAAGTTTTCTGTATATGTTTGATGCAAACTACATGTGACTCTAGAGCCCTGGAGGGTTGCTCAGGTGACTTATTTGGCAAATTTTGGGCACCGGCTGTCTGCTTGGCATTCTCTTTCTGATTTTGGAAGAGAGAGCCTGGGGAGAAGACAATAACTTGGGAGCTTCTCTGTTGAATGTGGGTTTTTGCTGTCTGGTGGAAAGTAGAATCATTTTGGTTTTGTCACTGCAGAATTTTCATCTTATTGACTTCAACGTGCTGACAGTGACGACGATCGTCCTGGCACGCCGGCTGATTGGTGCTATTGTGAAGGAGGTAAAATCCCCAAGCAGATCTCAGACCTGTCCTTTCTTCTCAGGCAAAATGTAAAGCTCAGCGTCCCCTTTGCAATTCCGTACTCTTCTGTCCTTTTCTAAAGAGCTTTGTGCTATGTCCAAGTCAGAAACCTAGGCATGGTTTCTAATGAGAAGAACAGAGAACAGAAACGGGCGGCTCAAACCATTGCTCGTGACTCTCTCTGTCCTTCTGTGATTGTTTCTGAATTACTGTCTCAACTAGACTGTAGTAATTCTGCTTTCTTCCCTGCGAAGAACAGTATTTGGCTCTTTTCCTGTTCTCTGAATTACCCCAGCTTTCTGCAAGAAGGAACGAGTGTAGGTCGGTTTCTGCTGACTGTGGAAGCTTTCTGTGGCGAGCAGGTCCCGGAGGGTGGGCTGGTCACACCGGTCGGTAACTACCAGACCTTGACAAGAAACTCTGAGACTCTCCTCATTCCAGCTTGAACGAGGCCCTGGGTTTTGGAGAGTCCAGGTTCCAGCCTACAGGCCTCCCCTTCCTGGTGGCAGTCAAACAGAGCCTCTCACTAGCTCTTCCTTCGTGCATATGCAGTTGATTTTGCAGATTGAGTGCTGCTCGTTTACCATTTGCTTCCTTAGGAAGAGTGAATTAGTCTCCCCTCTGCCCAGCTCTTTCTTCTCTCCCCGCAGGCTTCACAGAGTGGCAAAGTCTCCCTGCCACGCTCTGTTTTCCTGGTGATCACTCGGTTTGCTGTTCTCACTGGCACAGGCTGGAGTTTGTGTCGATCAATAATTCACCTTTTCAGAACCTACTCTTTCCTTAACCTCCTGTTCCTGTGTTACCCGTAAGTATCTCTTCTGCCACTTGGGTGTGATTTCTAATGTTGCTTCAGTGCAGTGGGTGCTGCTCAGTTGAAATGAAGTCTGAAAGCAAATAAGCACTTGATTACCTGGTAACAGAACCTAAACTACCCTTTTCCCTCTTGCTGTCACATTTCTTCTTGGTGGCAGGGTGTATCTTTAACATTTACCCATATTTCAGCTTTAGTGTAAGCATGAGCTATAGTTCTTAGATTGCTCGTGTCCTCTGAAAAGGATTGTGTGCTTTTCTCATGGCATTCAAAGAACCCATATCTTAGGTTTACCTTAGTCCCGAGGTGCCTCTGCCAGATGGAGTGAACCAGACAGCTTCCCAGCTTCATGTTAACGAACAAAAGGAAGCCAGTTCTATTTCCAGTCAAGCAGTGGAAATAGCTCCCTTCCCTCTGGTAGATGCAGGAGGAAGCATCTCATAAAGACCTGAAACTCAGTGCTTGTTGGTGAAGCTCTTTTCTGGAGTTTATATAGGTACCAGATGCCATTTAGGAGGGGGATGAGATGGTAACGCTGATCTGCTGCCAGCAAAGGGAGCTCGTAAGGAAGTAACCGCCTTTCTGCACTCTGCTGCTCCAGGTTTGGCATGTACATTCCCTTCCTTCAGCTGAACTGTGACTTTCGGAAGACGGGCCTCTTCTCCCAGGTGGCCAACATCGGTCCCAGAGAGACTGGCGAGGTGAACTCCAGGGGCAGAGACTACCTGACTGTCCTAAAGGAAACCTGGAAGCAGCACACTCGCCAGATGTATGGCATGGAGGCCATGCCCACTCACGCCTGCTGCCTCTCCCCAGACCTCATCCGCAATGAGGTGGAATACCTGAAAATGGACTTTAACTGGCGGATGAAAGAGGTGCTGGTGAGCTCCATGCTCAGTGCCTACTACGTGGCCTTTGTGCCGGTCTGGTTTGTGAAGGTGAGCGAGGGCCGGCGCTGCTCTTGCAGACGCTGCTCCTCCAGGCGTGGGACTGGCTGGGGAGGATTGTGGGGAGGTGGACACTGGGTTAGGGAGGAATCTGGCTCTCCCTTCTGGCTCAGCCGGAACGCGGAGAGGTTAGTCGGAGAGCTGGGCTGTGTGCACAGGGGGCTGTATCAAACCCATTTACAGGGACCTTGTGAAAAGTAAGAAGCAAAACCATCTAGGCTTAGGTTTGCTTAAACTCCGGCTAACAGAGGTCAGTATTGTCCTGGTAAAGGTTATTCTGACTGCCCTAGAGCGTGCATCCGTCTGTTAGGGAGCAGTGTCTCCCTCCTGCCTCCCTGTGACGCTAGGAGGACTCCAGGCTGACCAGTCCTTCGCACACCAACCTTCTGTGAGGACACTGCTCCTGGACAAGGGGATTGGCTTTAATAAGGGAGGCAGTATGAAAGAGGATGGACTTTCATTAGGATTTTTAGCTGTTTTATTTAAGTTCCCGATGTGTTGTACAATGAGACAAATGTCTCGTAGTAAGTCTGCCAGACCTCGGGGATGAGCCCAAGCCTCCTTCCCCTGAGGGGAGACCTGTCATCGGCTGAGCTAGGGGAGCATCGGGAACTATCTCCCTGTTTTTGGAGATGGGTGATGATAGCATAAATGTTTCACTGTGGTGTGTTCGGGAGTTGTACAGCAGCCGTCCTATGTGGGCGCTTCTTTTTCAAGCAGGATTAATAGCTACGTGAAAAGCCCTCGTTTTACCTGCCTGAGTGCTTTGTGTTTTGATGGCTTTGTTAGGTGAGGCTGTCCAAACACGTTGTCACACATCCTTCTTGTCCCCCCACAGAACACCCAGTACTATGACAAACGCTGGTCGTGTGAGCTTTTCCTCCTGGTTTCCATCAGCACCTCTGTGATCCTGATGCAGTACCTCTTACCTGCGCGCTACTGTGACCTGCTCCATAAAGCCGCAGCGCACCTGGGCTGCTGGCAGAAGGTCGATCCAGCCCTCTGCTCCAATGTGCTCCAGCATCAGTAAGGAACTCCCTCACGGGGCTGGGGCTGGAGTTTCCTCTTCGCTGGCACGTCTGCTGGCCTGAACAGAGGCTGGATGGGGAGCTCAGCTTTCCAGCCGCCTCTCCTCCTCTCAGTGCTTAAAAAAAAAAAAAAAGAAAATGAAAGAAAAACGAAAGCCAAGTTGTCGGCTGACACATCCGACAGCGTACAGACACTCTCTGTGCTGTCCACCTCCAAGCGCGGCAAGCAGGTCTGATTTTTGGCAGGACGCCTGCCGCTTCTGGCCCCAGGTGTCTGCCGTTTGTCACTGCCGTAGTTGGGACAAACTCGGCCCTCGCAAATGCTGCTGCGACCAGCGGCCTGGAAGCAGCTCGTGTGTTACCCTGGCTGATGGCGGGAAGGCAGCAGACCCCCTTCGGCTGTGGGGGCAGAAATAAGAGCTCTCTGCTTGTTTCCTGCAGGTGGACAGAAGAGTGCATGTGGCCGCAGGGAGTGTTAGTGAAACACAGCAAGAACGTGTACAAAGCCGTGGGTCATTACAACGTGGCGGTGCCCTCGGATGTCTCACACTTCCGCTTCCACGTAAGACCACACGCGTAGCCGGGTCACGGTCCCCTTGTCCTCGGTGCCTCAGCTGGCTCCCCACGCAGGAGAGCTGCCCCTGGGCTGTCCCAGGGCAGTGGAACGAGCGGGGTTCGGGGCAGCATTTCACGTTAGTCCCGCGTCTCCCATCGGTGCTGTCAGAAGGGTGACTGTCCCGTACAAACCGGGGCTCTGCCCAGAGCTGTTCACGCGTAAATGTGTCTCCAGAGAGGAATCCCAGAGGAATCCTCACGGCCTCTGCCTCGCACATCCTCAAAAACGCGACCCGGAGGGTCTGACCTCGCTCGGTGCCTGATTGTGGTCTCTCCTGCAGTTCTTTTTCAGCAAACCACTGAGAATCCTCAACATCCTGATTCTGCTGGAAGGAGCCGTCATCTTCTACCAGCTTTACTCGCTGATTTCTTCAGAGAAGTGGCACCAGACGATCTCGCTGGCTCTGATCCTCTTCAGCAATTACTACGCCTTCTTCAAGCTGCTGCGTGACCGTCTGGTGCTGGGCAAAGCCTACTCATACTCTGCCAGCAGAGACTCAGAGCAGAAGTTAAATTAAAACAATTGCACTGATGCTCGGCTTATTACAGAACAAACAAAACAAGAAACCCTCAGAGCTTTGTATTTTTGTTACCACTGCTTTTTTTTCTTTGATAACTGATGTAATTAAAAGGAAAATACATATTTTTTTACTCCCAACAGAAGTTTGTGTGGTGTTTGTCTGGTAAAATCCCTCCCCCCGTTTGGATTTGAGAGGAGTGATTTATTAACAACGGTGCTTCGTTTTCGGAGGTGCAAACGCGGGCTCTGCTCCTGCTGGCGTGGGAGGATGAGAATTACAGGTACGTTAAAGCTCGCCACTGTCTGCCTTCCTTTAGGAGGGGCTGAGGACCCCCGAACGACCTGCCGCGCCCCCTGGTGCTCTGTGGCCGGGGGCGGGGGGGGGGAAAGCTGTGATTTTTCCCTAAAATGGGATTTTTAAGCCCCTCGCTCGCAGGTTTGAGGTCCGCAGAGGTGTGAGGGGACCCGCTGGGGACCGGAGACCTCGGGGGGGGGGGCGGCTCAGGGTCCCCCTCCTCCTCCGGGAGGAGGAGGGGGACCCTGAGCCGCGCCCCCCCCCGGAGGTCCCCGGTCTGCCGGGGCGGAGGAGGAAGGGAGCAGGTCCCCACCCGGGTGATGCGGGGCTGGGGACACCGGTGCCATCCCCGCTGCCGGACCGGCTCCAGGCTCGGGTGTCCCCCCGAGGTGATGGAGGAGGGGTGCGGGGGGGTCCCGGTGTCGGTCTTTGTTCCGCTCCGGGTCCCGCCGCCGCCGCCGCCAGGGGGCGCCCTGCGCTCGCGCGGTGCCGGTGCATCCCGGCCGGTCTCCGGTCCATGGCAACCCCATCCCCACCCCCCCAGCCCCGCCAACTCGGTGGAGATTATTGTTAATTAAACCGGAGATCAAATAACCCCCCCACCGCCACCACCCCCTCCCCGGGGACCGGGCCCTGCAGCGCTCCGGCAGCAGCATCGTCCCGGTGCACCGGGAGCGGGGGAGGGGGACGCGACACAGGATGTCGTGACCGCACACGACAGCGGGGGTGACGCTGGGAAGGGCGGGGGGGGTGGGGGTACCAGCATCCCACCCCGCGGCAAAGTGTCATGTCCCCCCCACCCTCGGTGGGGACACGGCGGGGGGCAAAGGCCACCGTGAAGCAAAGCCACCCCCGTTATTGGCAGGACGAAGGGCACGGCGAGGAAGAGGAAGGAGGAGGAGGAGGAGGGAAAGCGGGGGCCAGGGCTGGCGGGGAGCCCTGTGGGGCTTGGGGTGCAGCTGAGCCCCCCCCCGGACTGTGCCCCCGTGCAGCCCCCGTGCCCACCAGCAGCACTTGGGGGGCTGGGACAGGGTCGAGCCCCCCGCCACGCACGGGGAGGCCAAGGGGCAGCCATGCTCTGCTGGGTCACGGCGTGGGAAGGCCCAAAGACCCCCCCCCGAGGACCCCCGGCAGGGCCTGCGGGGTGGGGGGGGATGGAGAGCCCCCCGCAGCCCCCCCTGTCTCCCGCATCGTCCCGGCGGGGGCCAGACCCAGTCTCTGGCCGGGATGGCTGACCGGGGAGGGGGGGGGGGATGTCGGGGCGCCGCGGGCGGCTGCGCCTGTGCCCCGGCCCCCTCCCCACCACGGCAGGAGGAAACGGCCGTGTCCAGCCTTTCCCGAGGATGAGGATTTCCTTCCTCCCATTGAGCGGGGACCCTGAGGTTAGCACGCAGCCGTGGGGCGCTCGGCCTGCAGGAATGGTGGGGGGGGAGCCTGGCTGGGAGGTGGGGGGGCAGAGACCCCTCCCAGACACACCACGCTGGGTGCAGCTCCCGGCGGGACCCCCCTGTCCCCCCCAAGCCGGCCGGGACCCCGTGCAGCCGCGCAGGCAGGAGGGGGGCAGCTGCCCGCAGGGACGAGGGCACGTCGGGGGGGCTCAGGATGGAGACCTGCATCCGGCTCCTTCTCCCCTTCCCCCCGGCCTCGCCCCTGCTGGTATTTTGGGGCAAGAAGCCGGGCAGAGCGGGCAGCCCTGGGGTGACGGAGCCTGTCCCACCCCGGGGCGGCCCAGCCGGGGCTGGCCGAGCTGCAGCCACCCTGGCTGCAATTTTTGGGCTCCCATTCACGCTGGGGGGGGGGGGCTTGGAGGTCCCTCCAGCTCCAGACATGTAACCCTTGTCGCCACCCACCTCCAGGCAGAGCATCGCAGCCCTGACGGGAGCCTGTGCCCCACAGCACCTCCGGCCCCATCCTCCTCCCAGGGACCTGGCCCAGACATGGAGGTTACTGGATTCCCAGAAAAGGCTCTTCCTGCCGCTGGGAAGGGCTGTCATGAGGAGACGGGGACACTTCTCATTTCCCCCGATTTGTCTGACAGCACAGGGGCTTTCCTGGGCACCCTGGAGGGGACAGTGACATCCCAGGGGAGGTCCCGGGTGGGAATTCCCCTGGGAGCAGCTGGGCACTTCGTTGGGGACCCAGCTGCCTTGGTGACACCGGGGTCCCGGGCAGCGCTGTGCCCTGGGGGTCCTGGCCTGGCCGGGCTCCATCTGCCGCCCTCCCCACGCCCGCTAATCCCGGGATTAGCAGCCAGGCACAGGTTTGCTGCAGGTAACGAGGATCCCTCAGGGAGGAGGTTACGGACATCAAAGTGCAGGCAATTATGGCTAATCCCACACCTGCGCCTAACGAGCTCAGCAGCTGTCCTGCCCACGCCGAGCAGGGCCCGGCAGCTGCCAGGGAGAAGCCAGACGGCATCACGGTGGCGTCCCCGAGCCAGGAGGGTGGAGGGGACGAGGAGCTCATGTGTGCCGAGGGACCCATCCTGGCATGTCCCCAAGCACAGGACCCCCGGATAACGGCTGTGCTGGTGGGTCATGGAGCAGAAATCCAGGCAGAAACGCCCTCCCCGGGGCTCGGCGCTGCTGACCCAATGGGGCACATGCGCTGGGGACAAGCTTCGGCCTCCCACTGCCCGCCGGGAATCCCCTCACCGCTTCCCAGCGGCCGCAGCTTGATGGGAAGTGGCTTGTTTTCCCCGAAGAGCCTGGCCCATCCCAACACTCCCGGGAGGCCACGTCTGCTGCCGGCAGCCCCCGGCCCTGGGACCTCCGTCCAGCCGGCTCCCGGCAGGTCCCCCCCGGCTCGGCGCAGCTGGAGGACGGATGCTGCAGCTGCGGCTGCTCAGCACGGGGCTGCCGGCAGCGCCCAACCCACAAACCTGCCCCACACCTGCACCCCACTGAGCCTCTGCCCCCAGGGCAGTGGTGGGGCATGAACACCCTGCACAGATTTCACCCCCCAGCCTGCAAATCTCTGCTTCCTTCCCCCGATGCGGCAGGTGAAGCCGCTGCCACCTTCCAGCACCGACGCAGAGATGGTGTTGGTGACCTTGGGGACCCCCACGCTCTGGTCCCGGGGCGGGGGTGTGTTTCTGGGTGAGCCTGCAGCAGCGATAACCCACCGACAGCACAGCAGACACCCCCCAGCTCCTCCGTGTCCCCCCCAAAACGCCAGCCTGTCCCCAGTTGGCGCCATGCCCATCCAGCAGCCGATTATGTGGGGACCGGGGTGGGGGGACGGGAGCACCCCACAGAGCCGAAGGTCCCCAGCCTGGAGGGTCATCCCATCTGGGCTGTCGTCCTCTGTCTGGAGGCTGGTAGCTTTAATTATTTCTTAATTATTGTTTATGACATTAATAAAGCCAAATAGCTAATGTGGTTAATTGAGGGTTCGTTTGCCCGCTGCCATCTCACACCGCAGCCGGTTTTGTGTGAGATCAATGGAGGGAAAGAAAATCCCAGGGGGTGGTGGGAGCATCACCCCAGCGCCCATCCCGCCAGCATCCCCGCTCCCCAGGGATGGGGGCTGGGGGCCCCTGAGCAGCCTCCCAGGCCCTGCTCCCTCCCAGACCCCGAGCCGTGGGGTCTCCATGGGGCCTGAGCACCCGAATCCCAGGGGTGCCGAGCCCGGCCGAGCCGGCCACCGCTGCCCCCGCCGCTGCCTGACCTTGCCCGGGGCTCACCTGGCCAAAACCGGGGCAGGACACGGCCCAGGAGGCCCCGTCCCGAGCCAGCGAGACCTGCTGTAATTGGCAGCCCTGAATTAGCATGTGCACATCCTCATTAACAATTACACACACACGCGCCCTCATTTTCTCAGCTGAACGAGTCCACGGTGGGGAGTCGGGAGCTGAGGCGAGGGGTCCCCGAACCGCCCGGTCTCTGCTCATCACCTGAGACCGCCGAACTCATTGCACTTGTGGGACGGAGCCAAGACAGCGCCTCCCGCACCCACGGCCCCCGGTAGCGCTGCAGGGGCCGGGGGGGGGGGGGAGGGCAGGCGGCAGCCCCCGCGGGGAGCAGATGGCGACTCCACCGCGGTGCCCGGAGCGGCGCGGGGGCCAGATGGGCCGCAGGGGAGCGGAGCCGTCCCGTCGTCACCCCCCCGCCTCGGCTTCCGCTGCCATTTTGCAGCAGCTATAAATATTTAACAGCTCCGTCCCCCGCCCCGCTGCCG
The DNA here is from genome assembly GCF_964199755.1 of Larus michahellis. Classification (NCBI taxonomy): domain Eukaryota; kingdom Metazoa; phylum Chordata; class Aves; order Charadriiformes; family Laridae; genus Larus; species Larus michahellis. The sequence continues at coordinate 714,303 of NC_133914.1, read as the reverse complement.
AACCGCCAGCCCAGGGACGGCGGCGCCCACCGCCCTTCGCGGTGCTTCGTGGAGCTTCGCGGCGCTGGGTGCCGCCGGGCTGAGACCCCCCCCCCCCCGCACCGTGGGCATGTCCCCTCCCCGCAGCATCGCTCCGGGTCGGAATAACCCCAGCGAGCTGGGCTGGAAATGCTCGAGGACTGAAAGGTGGTGACCGGAGACTTTGGAGGACGCTGGGGACGTTTCCCAAGAGCTGGGGACAAGGGGGGAGCAGGGAGAGGGGGGCGGGTCGCCCACCTCCCGGGTGGGGGTCGGGCTGCTCTGTGGCGGTCCCATCCCGGGCACCGTGGAGGCTGAGCACCCCTGAGCCCCCCCCCCCCCGCCCCGAGCTCCAAGGGAGCATAAATACTCCCGAACCCACCCCTACGCTCCCGGGGGACCCGGATCCTCGGTCAGACCCCGGCCAGGCCCCCCGTGGGTCGCAGCATCGCCTCGCCGGCCACCGCAGGGGGGTGCCGGGGGTCCTGTGCCGCGCTGGGGTGGGTGCCCCCGGGCGGCAGCGGAGCGGAGCCGGTTGCAGCATCTCCCAGGTGAGGCCGCGAGTCCCGACACGCGGCTGCTGCGGGGCACGCCACGGCCTGCAGCCCCCAGGGCGGCGGAGAGGCGTCCGCGGCCCGGGGCTCGCCCGGGAAGGGCTCGTTCCCGGCACCGCGGGAGTTTCGGTCACACGGCGGGGCGGCGGGCGCCCCTTCTCCCAGTCCCCCACGGCACACCCGTGCACCGGGGCAGCCCCCGGCCGGAGCCGAGCTTCCTCCCGCCGCCACCGCCGCGGCCCCGAGGCTTTCCGCCGCTCTTCCGCCGACCCCGGGGCCGCCGGCTGCCTTCCTGCCCCGCATCCTGCCCGCCGGGGCGGCCGCAGCCGCTCTGCCTCCTCCTCGGCCCCCGCATACCCCTGCTCCCTGCACCGGGTGTTCCCAGCTCCCCCCGCCATGCCAGCACCCTCCGTCCTCCCCAGTGCTCTTTCCCGACCCTCGGACGGGGGGGACCTGGCAGTGTCCCCAACAGCTGCCCCCGCACCCGGCGCCCTCCCCGGGGGGGCTCCGGTCCCCAGCCTCCGCGCGGGACCCGTCCCCGACGCCGCGGCAGGAGGGACCCGGCTGGGTCGGGTGGTTTCAGGGGGGGATTCTGCATTTCACCAGCCGTTTTCTTCCGGCTCAGTGACAAAGGTATCGAACGGAGCAAAGTCTCCCCCGGGCTGGCACCCGGGGAGCGGCAGTTCCCCGATTGCAATCACTTTTGGGGATCTACCGCTGACCTAGTTTTTAATCCACCAGGGAATCGCAGGCAGGGCTGCGCGGGAGGGAGCAAGGGCTTTCCAGGAACACCGATACCCGCCCCCCCAGCAGCGCAAAGCCCCCCCCCCCCGCCTTGGTCTTTTGGGGTGCCGAGGGTCCCGCGGGCAGCTCGGGGGGTGTGGTGGGGGGTGGGCTGGCCCCGGCTCCCCGCCCCCCTGCTGCCGAGGTCAGGCCGTTCCCACGCCGAGCCCAAGGGTCTCCCCCAAAACCGGTCGGGCGTGCGGAGCCGTGACTCACCCCCCCCGTCAGCCGGCGGGGAGCGGCGTGCTCCGGCAGGCTCCGGGGAGGATGGGGCGTGGGGGGGACACACACACACACACACGGGGTGCGGCGGCAGGACGGGACCTGTGCGGGGGCGGTGGGGGGGGGGGGGGGGCGGCTTCCCAGGCAGCCACGTCGCAGCCCTTTGTAAAGAAGGAAGCGAGAAATTTCCTTTTCCTTCCTCCTGCGGAGCGGGTGTCATCGCGCTGGGGTGACAGCAGCCCCCATTCCCCCCCCCAGCCCCAGACACCCCGCAGGGTGAGGGCTGGGAAGGGCTCCTTATCTCCCTTCCCGGCTGATGCAAGGTTTGCTCATCGCTGCTGCTCCCCAGGGCCACCCTGCCGCAGGGCAGGTGACGCTGGCGGTGTCGCCTCCCCTTCCCGATTCCACCCTCCCTGCAGGGACGGAGCGGGGATGATGCCACCATCCCTCCACGGTCCTTACGTGGTCCTTCCCCGCATCCCCATGGCTGCTTGGCCAAGATCATCGGGGTTTTTCCCCCCGTCCCCGGTGCCTCGGGTCCCCGGGGTGGCCCCCCCAGGGCCACCCCGGGGACCCGAGGCACCGGGGACGGGGGGAAAAACCCCACGCCGGGTGATGGAAGCAGGCTGTCAGCAGCCCTCCATGCCAGCCAGGAATAAGTGGATTAGGAATCAATCTCGTTAGCGCCGCCAGAAGCCTCGGCGAGGGCCGTGGTGGGATGGGGACAGGGATGGGGACGCTCCCAGTGGGGGGGATCAGGGGTGGCCGGTGGCCGGCGCGGGGCCGAACGTGGCCACGGTGCTTCGACAGGCTGCCTGCTGTTCCCAGCGATGCGGTACCCAGGCTCTAATGAGCCGGGACGGTTAATTAGTCAGTGTGGCTTTATGTTAATTAGTCGGAGGAGTCGAGAGACTGATTCCTCTGCCACCTGGTGTGTGCGTGGGTGCACGTGTGTGTGTGTGTGTGTGTGCAGCTGGGTGCACGCATGGGTGCGAGCACGTGGGTGTGTGTCTGTGCGTGTGTTTGTGCACAGCCACCCACCCACACGCACACACGGGCACCCACACACACGCACACCCGCAGCTGTGCACACGCACCCCCCCACACAAGCACCCACACACACACGGGCACCCACAAACACACGCACCCACGCACGCATGGACCCAAACACACGTGCACCCGCACCCCCACACAGCCACGCACATCCCCCCCCCACACACACACGCACATACACACAACCACACAGACACACACACATGCACAACCACACACCCACGCACCCCAGATACACCCACCCACACCCACACCCCCATGCGCATACACACATGCACACCCCCACGCGCACACACGCCGCACAGCTCCGGAAGGCCGAGCTCACGCCAACGCTGTGGCTGAAGGATGTGCCGTTTGGGTGGCCCCGAGCACGTGGGTGATGAGGGACGTGGTGGCCAGGCACAGCCCCGCCAGCTGCGGTGGGCGGCGTGGGCTCGGCCACGGGGCGAGTGATGCGGTTTCCTGCGGGTGACTCGCGCTTTTCCGCATCTTCGCGGCCGCACGAGCGAGGGATGGGACCCCAGCGGAAGCCGCAGGGATTTCCAAAAAGGCTCAGCAAAACTCCCCTCCTCTTTCGCTGTGATTTCCTCCCTCCTCCGGGGTCAAAACGCTCCAGGGGTGAAGGAGCCATGTGGCAGCGAGGTCGAGGAGCTCCGATGGGAAGAGAGCTGGGAGCTGCTGCAGGGAGGAAAGAGGATGGGAAACGTGCCACAGCCGGATCCAGCCGGGAATGAAGCCGCTCTCCGGGCTGGGGAGCGGAGCAGGGGATGGAGCTGCCCGTGATGCACCGCACTGTATGCAACAAGCAGTTTATTTATGTCAGCTTGGGCTGCCGGCGGGTCCTGGGTTCTGCTTCTTCTTCTTGTAACAGGACTGCAACCACACAAAAAAAAAAAAAAAAAAAGGCAAAACCCTAATCCTGCAAATCTTCTCCTGTGCCGCCGAGGGCCTGGGTTCATGGCAGGGGCTGGATGTGCCCGTCCCCCCCCCGGGGTGCCCACAATGGGATGCTGGGGTCAGACGCTGCCCCCAGGACTGCCCGGCTCAAGGCCGGAGCAGCTAAAAATACCCCCCCTGTGTCTTTACCGTGCCCAGGAGCTGGTGCAGCCACCATCAGCTATGCAAACGAGATCAAAATTAAATCAGCCGCGTGCGAGAGAGAAATCCGTTAACCCCTGCTGGGGCAGGGGGGACGTGTCCCCCCATGGGCACAGGCACCCCCATGGCAGCGAGGGCCACACTGGGGCCGGGAAGCACCCACAGGGGTTGCAGCCCCACCGGGGCCAGGGGGTGATGCTGGGCACGGGGATCGGGGTCCGTGTCCCCATGGCGGGGCTGAGCCGCCGTCCCCCCGCCGTCCCCGGCTCCCCCGGCTCGCAGCCATCTGTCCGGGGTGTATTAAAGGCAGGGGGAAGCCGGAGAGAAACGAGGTCAGGGCTGCGATGGTGGCCAGGGGACGGGGCGAGCCTGCGGCCTCCTCGCCTCCCCCGGCGGTGGGACCCTGCCACCCCTCTCCTGTCTGCAGCGGGACCCGGTTGTGACGGTGGCACCCAAAGCAAACCCCAGCCCCAGCCGCGGCAGCTGGCTGCCGGGCACAGCAGGGGATGTGCCAGGGGGACTTCGCACCACCGCGGTGTCACCGCAGCCTCGTGGCACCGGCAGAGCCAAGCAGGAGGCCTGCGCCATGGCTCAGCTCCCCCCGGGAATCCTGCCCGTGCCACAGGCAGCGCAGCCTCTCGCCGGGGCTGGGGACGCGCAGGGCACCAAACAGCAGAGCCCCCACCCGCAGACACCCTGAAACCGGGGCAGCGAGCGCAGCGTGCACCCCCGGGCTCCCGGGGGCTCCCCCGCCACGGGGGTGCGGGGCCGAAAACGTGACACCCCCCCACTCTTCCTTTCCAACCCGTGCGGGAGCATGAGCATGCGTGTGCGAGTCCCCGTAGGCAGCTGCCTGCATTTCATGCATTTTTAAGAAGAACAAGGTTAGTGGGTCACTCCAGCGCCGCAGGCTTTTCTCCAGCTGAGCTGCTTTGCTGCCAAACCCATCCCGGCTGGCGGCAGCGGGGGGGCTGGGGCAGGCAGCGGTGCAGGCAGCGGTGCAGGCAGGCAGCAGCCAAACCCGGCATCACGGCAGCGACGGCCCTTCTGCCCCTGCCAGCCCCGGCCACCATCACCCCCGGAGGCACCCGGGAAGATGGCAGGAGCGGCACGCAGCCAGACCGGTCCCCGTGCTGGCAGGGAGCAGGCAGGGAGCAGGCAGGGAGCAGGCAGGCACCATGCTGGGGGGGGGGGGGGCACAGCCCCCTGGAGCCGCGGGGCCTGGCGAGGCCGGCGGGGTGCGGCGGTGGCGGCGGAGAGGGAAAAAAACTGCCGTGGTTAAAAGTTAACGCGGAGACAAAGCGGAGCGGGGAGGGCAAGGGCAGCGCGGCCCACGCCGATGCAAAGAGCGCGGCTTTATGGCAGCCCAGCCCTGATAACAGGGTGAGAGGCTCCGTCTCTACCTGGCCCCGGCATCGCCCCCCGCCCCCCCGGCCTCGGAGCCCTCCCCCCAGGGACTGCGCGTGCCCCGGCGCCGGTGTCGGTGCTCGCACACGCGTGTGCCAACAGCGCGGACGCGCCGCGGCTCCGGCTGCGCACCCGCATCGCGGCGGGGGACGGGGTGAAGCCCCGCCGTGGGGCGCGACGGCAGCCGTGCAGCCCCCCCCCCCCGCCTGCAGCCCCCCCGCGCCTCCCGCCGCCCGCGGCCGTTGCCATGGCTACGGCCATGCGAGTCTGGGCGAAATGCATCTGCTGCTGCAGCCCGCCGAGCCGCGGGGCGGGGAGGGCACCGCCAGCCCCCCACCCCCACCCCACAGGTCCCCACCGAGCCCGTGTCCCCCCCCCCGGGCCCTCCGCCGAGAGCGAGAGCCATCGCGGGAGAGCGGGGTCTGCACGGGGGGTGCCGTTTCTCCGCCACAGAGGGGCTGGTGGCCCTGGGGACACTTTCGGGTTTGCTCAGAGGCAGAGGGGAATTCTGTTCCTGGCAATTAAGCAATCCAGGCCGGGGACGGCAGGGATTAAGGGAAGGAGGGGATTTCTGATGGAAAGTTGCAGACAATCCCAGCGCTGACGGGATTCCCCCTCCAGGCTCCGCTCCCGGCTCCCCCCTCACAGCACACCCCGGCGGGGACCCAGCCCCTGCCCCATCCCACCCGCCTGGGATTTCGGGCAGAGGGTTTTCCCGGCACCCCAGGATTTACCGGGGGCGACAGGTACCCCCGGGGGCACGGCCCCGGCCCAGCAACCGGGATCTTCTGGCGGAGGGAGCAGCCACGAACAGGTTAACGGTATTGACGCTTCCAGGTTCCTAACGGGGCTGTAAAGTTAATAGTCCATTAAGATGAGCGGGGCTGGAGGTTTGTGTCCCTCAGGGGTGTTTGGGTACCAGAAAATAAAGCCCACACCCCAACTCCTACATCCCCCCGGCACCCCCCCCCCAGCGCCGCCCGTCCCTCCGGCCCTTCATCCAGGCAGGCAGAAGTGTCCCCGCGTCTTTCCTGCTGCCCGTGTGTCCGTCCGTCCGTCCATCCCGGTCCCTTCCCCCCTCCGCACACACTGGCCTCTCTCTGCCCGGCCCGTCAGATGTTGCTGAAAGGGAACAATGCGACGTATTGTCTCTCGCTGCTCGCAGGCTTCAAAACCCAGCAGCGCAACAAAAAGACACATTGACTTGCAGGGAGAAAGAGGCCCATACATCCCCGGCTGCTGGCCGGGGGAGGCACCGCTGCCCCACGGCACCCCAGCGCCGCTTCCCTGTCCCCGGGTCCGGCAGTGCCGGCTGCCCCGCGACGCGCTCGGCTGCCTGCCACCGGCCCCGGGGACTCGGGGAAAAGGGGTGACCCCGCTGGGCTACGGGGGGCTGGCAGTGGAGGTGCTGGGCTGGCGTGTCCCATCGCCGAGGGATGCTCTTGGGAGCAGCATCGTGGCTCTGCACGTGCAAGATGCTCGCTGGACCCGTGCTGGGGGTGTGTGCATGGACTGGGACCATGCTGAGTATGTGTGCATGGACTGGGACCACGCTGGGTGTGCATGGACTGGGACCACGCTGGTGTGCATGCACTGGGACCATGCTGGGTGTGTGCATGGACTGGGACCACACTGGTGTGCATGGACTGGGACCATGCTGAGTGTGTGTGCATGGACTGGGACCATGTTGGGTGTGCATGGACTGGGACCATGCTGGGTGTGTGCACGGACTGGGACCATGTTGGGTGTGCATGGACTGGGACCATGCTGGGTGTGTGCACGGACTGGGACCACGCTGAGTGTGTGTGCATGGACTGGGACCATGTTGGGTGTGCATGGACTGGGACCATGCTGGGTGTGTGCATGGACTGGGACCATGCTGGGTGTGCATGGACTGGGACCATGCTGGTGTGCATGCACTGGGACCATGCTGGGTGTGTGCATGGACTGGGACCATGCTGAGTGTGCACAGACTGGGACCATGCTGGCTGTGTGCATGCACTGGGACCATGCTGGGTGTGTGCATGGACTGGGACCATGCTGAGTGTGCACAGACTGGGACCATGCTGGTGTGCATGCACTGGGACCACGCTGGTGTGCATGGACTGGGACCATGCTAGGTGTGCATGGACTGGGACCATGCTGGGTGTGTGTGCATGGACTGGGACCATGCTGAGTGTGCACGGACTGGGACCATACTGGTGTACACGGGCTGTACCCATGCTGACACACAGGCTGGGCCCCCGCCAGCCATGCAAGCCCCCTTGCAGCCCCGGAGAGACCCAGGGCCCACCCGTGACCGTACCCCGCCGGTGTCTGCCTTGTACCCACGCTCACAGGGCCGGGGAAGGGACACGCTGTCCTCCCCCATGCCAGAGGCCAAGGTGAGTTGCCGTCTCGCAGGCGCAGCTCTGTGCAGCTGGGTTGAGGCGTTGCCCTGAGTAGGAGCAATGTCTGACCCTAACCCGTGTCCCCTTGGCAGCGTGACAGCCACCATGTGTCCCCAGCCCTACAGGGAGCTACCCCCAGCAGCCCACCTGTGCATGAGCAGCCCTGGCAGTGCGACACAGCTCTAAGGTCCCTTCTTGCAGCCTGTCACCAGGAGCTGTCACAGGTGACCACAGGGATGGATGGAGCTGAGCCCACCTTGGGGAGAACCACGGGCTCCCAACTGCCTGGGGGGGGTCACTGTCCCCAAGGGAAGGGCGGCACCCTGCTCCCCCTTGGCTCTGCCACGGCAGGATGGCACCGCAGCCCGGCCGTGTTCCCCGTGGCATGGCTGGACTCGGTGAGCGCTGTGCAGCGGCACGATGCCCAAAACACAGGACCCCCACCGTGCGCCCCAGCCATGACGTGCGGGCACGCTCCTGTGGCACCTCCGCAGGCAGCTCCGGAGGAAATGGGACGGGAAAAGCTCCACTTGGACTGAGCATCGCTTTTGTTTCCATTATAAACTTCCCTTCCAATGAGGAAGGAGGCTCTGAAACACGCTCCCTGCTCGGCCCCCGGCTGCGGGACCCTGCCAGCAGCCCCGGCCGGGGGAGCAGAGCCCAGTGTGGGGTGTCCGCTGCCCGTCAGATGCTGTGGCCCCTTTTCTCTCCAGACACCCGCCGGCTGCTGTCCTGCTCTCGCAATGCAACCGAACCGGCAGCGCGGGGCTTGCTCAGGGTCAGGGAGTCCTTTATCAGCACCGAAATGCAGCCTACAGCGGGGATGCGGGAGATAAGGCGCGTGGGACGAGCATCCCGCCAGGGCGAGGGCATTGTGGCCTTTTCCTGTTCTCCCGGGAGAATAATTCGGGAGAGACCAGTGGTCTGGGAAAGGCCATGCGGGGGCTTCCCGCGGGGTGTTGATCCCTGCCATGCAGAAACTCTCCCGGGACAGTGTCAATATGGGGCACCCAGGACCCCCCACATCCCACTCCCTCCCCATCCTGGGGCAAAACAGGGCCTGGGAGCCCTGGGCAGCACATCCCAGCCCACCCCGGCCACCCGCCGCTGGGGTTGGAGGGTGTTAGGTTATAGGGCTTGGCTTTGTTTGCAAATGCTCCGGCTCCTGGCCATAAAGAAGGGCAGATGGTCTCCGAGATAAGAGACACGGAGGGGATTGCTCTCCCTTTCCTCCGCCATGACTCACAGCTGCCAACCTCTGTCCCGGCCGCCCCGGTGCCAGCTGGGAAGGGGGTGACGGGGGGAGAAAGGTCCTGGGGTGGGAGAACAGGGCTGGTCCTGCGGGGTGGGATGCGGGGAGGATGTTACCGGAGTGAAAAGCAAGCCCAGAAATAGCAAACGCAGTTACACAAGGCACCGGTTGCCATGGGATCTTCACAACCAAAAATGACGGGGCTCTGGCAAATACAAGAACGGGCCCTTTCATGTGTTTCTATGGGAAGCCAGCGCCGCGCTGCAGCCTCCCGGGCTGGAGCCTTTCCCAGGGCAGGAAGGATTCGGGGACGCCGGTTGCGGCACCGGCTCGCGGAGGCAGCAGGGAGACCCCCGGAGAAGTCCCGTGTAGACCCTTGCTGGGGTCCAGGGTGCTCTTTCCTGGTGCAAATGTCAGAGGGTCACTTGGCACCGACTCAGTGGCCGGCTCCAGTGACGGTGCAGCCACGAGCAGGTTTAGCGGCAACCAACTTCTGCTTGGGCGAAGGGCTGGAAAGATCCCCTCGGCCACCACGCAGCCCCGCTCTTCCTCCTACCTTCCCGGCCCTCGTCCCCTGCAGAAATCCCCCATCACGAAGCTCGGCAGATTTCCCTTCTGCAGCTGGGGACGGCCCCGCTCGGCACCCACGGTCCCTCTGGGCCCTTCACCCCGGCCCCGCGTGGGCTGCGCAGCCGGAGCGTCGCTTGCCCCAGGGACTGGGCAGGTGGCCACATCCTGGAGCTGCAGGGCCCGGGAAAGCCGAGCCACGGGCAGGCAGGGCCGGCAGGAACGGCAGCACGGGCAGGGACAGACCCCGGACCCCAACCTGTGGCTCCTATTTTCAGCTGAGGGCCGTTTGCGAGGGCTGTCCCCGTGCCGGAGCTGCCGCGCTGGCAGAAGCCATTACCATCCGTCTCTGCATACGGCACAGCCCGGCCTCGCACTCTCCCTGCCGGAATTCTCTCCCCAGAGAGATCTAATTAGCTAATTCCTTTGCTATTTATAAATCAATATGGAAATCCCTCTGCTTTATTCCCAGGGCCGTTGGTCGCCCTGACTGGGCCCCCGCTAACTCGGTTAAAATCCTCGAGCAGATGATCAGAGGCTTGTGAATGGCTCCAGATACATGAATAAATAATTGCATTAATTCTTCATTAAGGGCTGGGGGAATACGGCGGGCAGCAGGAGCAGGGATGGGGCTGGGAACTGCACCCTCCTGCAACCCCCGGCGCAGGGGCTGCGCCCGCCGCTCTCCCTGCAGCCCGTCAGTGCTTAACACCTCATAAATTAATAATCAGCACGCAGTTTAAGTAGGTCTGGAAAGTGGAAAATAACATCCGCCGAGATCTTGCATCCCCGAGGCCTTTTAGGCAGGAGCAGGGCGCGGAGAAGGCAGACAGATTTGTCTCCCTGTCCATCTGCCGGAGGAGCAGACAGACCCCTAATCTGTCCGTCTGCCCGCACCCTGCAAATCCCTGGCACTTCCCGAGCAGCCAAAGCCCCGGGAGCCGGGGGAGACCCCGCGTGGAGCCGGAGCATCCTCCACCCGGCTCCACTTCCCTGCCCCACGCCAGGGCACGGAGGAGCCCGACCTGCGGCCGAGGTGGCGTCGGAGGGACGGGACCCCGGCGAGGGGCTGGCGGCTGTGCTGGTTTCCACTGGGAGGGTTTGGGTTGGTGTTGGAAACCCGTCAGTGGGTTTCTGCCCTCCACCTGCTCTCCCGGTGTGACCACCCCAGCCCCGGCGCCTGTGTGGCAGCTCCGGCCGCTCCGTGCCACCGATACCCCCCGTGACACGTGGAGGAGGAAAAAAGCCTCTTCCCAGGTTAAGAGCCAGAACAACCGGCCGCGGGTCTGTCCGGGGGGACCCACCCTCGCCCCACAGAGCACCGGGGCTCCGGCACCAGCGGCAGCTGCCGTCGTGGCTGCACCAAGCACCGCTGAGCATTCCTGATGCCGCTGCCATCAGCGCTGGCAGGGGACATCTGCAGCGGAGCCGGGCCTTGGAAGAGGAGGCACGGCCGGGAATCCACGGGGGAACGGGGCTATTTATAAACACATCCCTTACGCAGCGCCGCAGAAGAGGGATTTCATGAAAAGCCGGGATCAAGAGAGATGTGGCGACTGGGGATTCCTCGGAGACGGAAGCCGCTCGGAAACCGCATGCGAGGTGTGCTGCGATGGCGGCAGGGGGCTGCCCCCCCTCCACAGCAGCTCCGCATCTTGACCTCCCCACTCACGCTGAAGCCGCCCTGCGGAGCCATCCCGTGTGCCTCCCGTCGCTCCAGCGCTGCCCGCCCAGCGCTGCGGAGGGGCCCAGCGGGGTGTGAAGCACTTTCTTCCCCTCCAGCAAAAGCTGGAAGAGCTTTTGGGCGGACGGGGGGGGCCGAGCCCAGCAGCCCCGGCTGAGCCAGCGGCACGGAGCACGGCGGCAGCACCGCGGCCCCAGCCCCATAAAACCCCCTCGAACAAGCCCGGCCACTCGTCCAGCCCTCCGCTGAAGGAAACACCTTTCCAGCAAGCAGCCGGTTTCACGGCGCGGGACACACGTCTGCGTCCCCAGCCCCGCACCAAGGCTACCACCGTCACCCCGAAGGCTGCACCCCCGGAGCCCCCTCCCAGCCCCCAGCGCCCGCAGCGGGGACGGCGGTGGGTGACGGGTGCTGCTCACCTCAGCGCTCCCCGCGGCTTCGGTACAGGAGGGCGGGAGCTGTCGCACGGATGGACGGTCTCCGACAGGCGCTGCGAAAGCCGGTGCTGGCTCGGGTTTGCTCAGCACGGCCACAATGCGCTCCCGCTGCAGCGGTGGGGCATGGGATGGGACAGGACGGGATGGGACAGGACGGGATGGGAAGGGATGGGATGGGATGGGATGGGATGGGAAGGGATGGGATGGGAATGGCATGGGGATGGGACAGGATAGGATGGGATTGGATGTGATGGGAATGGGATGGAATGGGATGGCATTGGACGGGATGTGATGGGAACGGGGTGGAATTGGGCGGGATGGGATGGGTTGGGATGGGGTGAGGTGGGGCAGGAAGGGATGGGATGGGATGGGGTCAGATGGGATGGGATGGGGTGAGATAGGATGGTATGGGATGAGATGGGGTGGGAAGGGATGGGATGGGATGGGATGGGATGGGATGGGACGGGACAGGACGGGATGGGACAGCAGCATGAAGACTCTTTGCATTCCTGCGGAGAAGAGCCAGGACAAAATGAACATCAGCAGAAAGACAGAAAATGAGTCCCAGAAGGTGGAAAGAAAAGTGTGGGGCTGGCACAGACGCTGCCCCACGCCAGACGGGGCAGAGGGAAGGGCTCCCCAGCCGCGGCTCTGCCGGGTTTGCTCCCCAGCAGGTAATGGTTGGGGACACTGGCCTGGAGCTCGTGCCCAGGAACAAGTGGCAGAAGACAGAGCGTGTTTGCTGCCTAATTCAATGCACTGGCTGGGACTGTTTGTCTTCCCAAAGCAAACCGCCTCGCTACGCTCTGAAAAGCACGTGCTTTTAAACGGGGTACATCCTCCGCAGCTCCTCTGCAGCCCGGACGGCCGCTCGGGCAACTCTCCCTCTTGCAGATGGCCGAAGGCGCGGGCGGACGGACCGGCAGCAGCCCAGCAGCCATTCAACGGCTTTATCAACTGGCAACCAAAAGTCAATAAGGAAGATGCCGCCTGTTTTAATTAACAGAGAAATTTCGCTCTAACGGGGGTGAGATGATGTGTGCCGGGGGGAGGAGGGAGGACAGAGACAAAACATGACCTTGTTGGCGGAGCGCACACAGCGGCACATTGTTTTCCCCCTCGGAGACGCTGGCCTTGATCCTGCGTGGGCTCTGCGGCACAGCTGGGTGCGGGGGCCTGGGGGGGGTCCCGCCTGCCCGCGGCATCTCTGGGGCTGGTTTGGCAGGAGCGGGATCGCTGGAAGGTGCCGGGGTCACGGGGCTCAGGACACGGCTCTTGGGAGGCTGGCCCGTGGTAGCCACCGGCACAGTGGCCAGGGAATGCTTGGCTAGGCACAAAGGGGTCTTGATTTTTGGGTGCCTTCAGTGAAATCAGCTGTGCCAGGGTGCCAAGGGAGCCCCCCCAGGGGAGTCCCCCACGGCCACTGGTGGCTCCGTGCTGCGGCGAAGCTGCGGCTGGTGGCCTTGGCAGCACCAGGAAGCTGCAGGCCCCTTGCCAGCGTCAGCATCCACTTTGGTTTAGTCCCGTTTTCTCTTTCTCCTGAGCTCTGCCTTTCCAGGAAAGCAGAGGAGGAAGAACCAGCGGGGAAAAACCAGCCGGTCTGCGTGCCAGGGGCAGAGCGGGGCAGGGAGCCGGGTTGTGTGTCCCCCGCCGCAGGACCCTCCGGGGGATGATAGGGCCGGGTGAGCAGTACCCTGTGGTGCTGGGGCTGGGGTGAGCGGACCCCTGGGGGAAGGAGCGTCCTGGGGTGATGGGACTGAGGCAACCTGCACCCTGAGACTGTCCCCAGGGCGATGGGGCTGGGACGAGTGGTACCACGGGACGCTCCCAGGGGTGATGGGTCTGGGATGAGCAGCACCCCAGAGGTGACAGGGCTGGGGGCAGAGACACCCCAGAGGTGTGGGGGCTAGAAGCTCAGGGGTGACAGGGCTGGGGGCAGAGGGACCCCCGGGGGTGGTGGGGCTGGGATGAGCAGCACCTGGGGGTGACAGGGCTGGGGGCAGAGGTAGCCTGAGGGTGACAGGGATGGGACGAGAACCACCGCAGGGGTGAGGGGACGGGGGGCAGAGACACCCCAGGGGTGACGGGGCTGGGGACAGAGGCACCACAGGGGTGTCAGGGCTGGGATGAGCAGCACCCTGGCGGTGATGGGGCTGGGGTGAGCAGCACCCCGGGGATGTTGGGGCTGGGGGGTGCGGTGGGTGGGGGGAGCAGCCCCCCCCCCCATCTCCCCACCGCCTCCTCACAGCTTTCTCTCGCCCCCGCCGGGGCTGCCCCGGCCTCGGGGGTCGCCGAGCCGGGGCCGGTGGGGGGGAACGGCCCCGTCGGTCCCCCCCAATCCCCTCCGGGGCGGTGGCTCCATCGCGGTCCCCCGCCCCCGGGGCGGGCTCGGCGCCGGCCCGCCCCCGCTCCGCGCCTTATTAGCGGGGCGGCGGGGGGCTCTGCCCATTCCCTCTCGGCGCCGCTCGCCCGCCGAGCGCAGCCGCCGCGGCGGGGTCCGCCCGACGGTCCGCACCATGGGCAGCCAGGGCTCCAAGGCGGCCAAGGCGGAGGCCGGCGCTCCGCCAGCCGGCCACGCCGCCGCCGCCACCGAGCCCGGTAAAGCCAACGGGCAGGTAAGTACCGGGGGGGGGACGCACCGGGGAGCCGCGCCGTGCGCCCCGCCGCGGGGGGCGGGCGGACAAAGGCGGCGGCCGCTCGTGGGGGATGGGGGCGGCGGCGGCCCGGGGGACCCTCCTGCCCGACGGGCACCGGAGCGATACGGCACCGCCCGCGCCGCGCCCCGGGCTCCCCCCGGCACCGGGCGGGGGCTCCCCCCGCCGCCGCGCCCCGGGGCCGGGCGTGGAGCGCGGGCGCCGCCCGGTGGCAGCGAACTGTGTGTGTTCTGTGTGTCCCCCCCCCCACCCCGACGCCGTGCATCCCTCCCGGGGCTGCACCCCCTCCCCGTGCCCGCTGCACCCCATCCATGCCCGGTGCCCCCCCTTTCCCGGCTGGGTGGGGGGTCTTGGGGAGGGGGCGCCGGGTCCCGGCTGTGCCTAACGCCGTGCTCTGCTCCCCCCTCCCCGTTTTATCCCCCCCTTTTCTCCGCAGGAAAACGGCCATTTGAGGTTCAACGGGGACATGACGCCCAAGGCGGTGGGCGAAGGGGCGCCCGTGAACGGCAACGGCTCGGCCGAGCCCCTCCAGGAGGAGAGCAAGGGGGAGGCGGGCGGCGGGGACGCCATCGAGCCCGCTCCCCCCGCCGAAGGAGGGGACGCCAAACCCGAAGGTGCCGCGGCCCCCAAGGACACCCCCAAGAAGAAGAAGAAGTTCTCGTTCAAGAAATCCTTCAAGCTGAGCGGGATCTCGTTTCGCAAGAACAAGAAGGAAGCCGGGGACTCCTCTGGGTCCTCTCCGACGGAGGAGCAGGGGAAGGCGGAGGAGAACCCCGTGTGCTCGGCCGGGGGCACGGAGCCGTCGGCCCCCCCCGAGGAGGGGACGGCGGAGGAGCAGGGCAGCCCCGGGGACGGGCAGCAGCAGGGAGCCGAGGCCAAGGATGGAGGAGCCGGGGGACGCGAGGAGGAGGAGGAGGAGAAGCAGCAGCCGGCGGGGGAAAGCCCCGGGGACACGGCCAAACCGGAGGAGCCCTCGAAACCCGCGGGGCCTGAGCCTACGACGGCCCCGGAGCAGAAGGAAGAGTAGAACCCGCTTGGCATCGTCCCGGTTTAAGACTCTCACGCCATCCTCTCCATCCCGGTAACACCACGGACTCGCCGCCGTGCCCCCGCACCTCCCCGTCCCACCCAGGACTGACAACGCTCTCTAAGACACCCCCCCCCCTCCTCCCGGTATTTCTTCCCCCCCTCCCCTGTTAGAAAGCCGGTTTGGATTCCCACCGCTGCCACCACAACTCGGAGCAGTTTTACCTTGAATCCTTTAAAACTGGGGAGGAAGACTATCCTGGACGTAACTGGAATTTACAGTTTGTAAGAAGCCAGCTCCCCCGTCCCGCTCCGGTCTCTCTGCTGGTCTCCGGACTGTCCCCTCTCCCCCCGGCAGCGCCCGAAGCCCAGCAAACCACTGACTGTTCGATGGATTCTTTTTTTTTTTTTTCTCAGTTTACATTCCTGGTTCTGACTTCATTTAAAGTATTTTGTGCTTTTTATAGAAATCGATGGTTTAAAAGCTAATCTGGTTAGTTTTTTACAATGTCTTACTATTGGCTTAAAACCATAAAGCTTGTAAGTCCGCTGTGTTTAATTCTGCTTCTAAGGGATAACTTTTAGGGTGTGGGTGGAGGGAGGGGGCCGGCCAGCTGTATAATGTGAAGCCACATTTGTTTTCTCTGTAAATAATTTTTTAATGGCCAAAACACTTGATTTGCAATTTTCTAACTTCTAAAAAAAAAAAAAAGAAACCCACCCACAAAAACACAAGCTGTATGGCCTTTCTTGTACCATTTGAAGGGAATAAATGGTGACCCCTTTATGGGTGAGCTCGAGTCCTTCTTGTCCCGGGTGCCAGACGAGGGCCGGGGAAGATCGCAGTTGCTTATTTAGTTCAACAGCTGCTGCGTTTAATCGCTCCAGCCCTGGCTCTGCCCGCCGTTAATTGACTTGCAGCAGATGTAGAGCTACAGCCACAAAGGACTTTCCCACACAAGCCTCTTGTCGCTACCTTTGGGTCGCTCTTCAGCTGGCTGCTCCGTACCTGTTTTCTTAGGGATCTAACCCATTTTTGCCCTGTTGGGGGGGGAAGAAAAAAAGCCTTTTCTCATAAGGCGGGGCCCCGGAGGGCTACGGGGTGAAATTCCCATTTCAGGCTTTGTTTCTTGAATTTTAATTTAAAATTTTTTTTTTTTTTGGTGGCTTTAGACTAGGAGTGGCTCCTCTTTCCTGAAAAGACGTGCTAGAGCACGAGAGCTACGCGCTGGGAGCGGGGATTTACTGCCGTAGAAAGCGGAGGCACACAATGGCTGCCTCCCTCCTTTCTCCTGTGACTCCGCACAGGCTCCGAGGTGGCTCTTCCCGAGCCGGTGGAGGGACGGAGCCCTGTCCCTCTCCGGCAGCTCAGATCTCCGAGGCTGCAGCCCCCCCGGGGGCTCCTCCTGCCAGCTTAGGCCCCTCCATTTAATGGCCTGCTCCTAATTCCCACCTAATCGCTGCCCCTGCTGTTTTGGCTGGCAAAGAAGATGGAGAAAAGCCAGGAGAGGTGTTTGCCCAACTGGCACCACCCTGGCAAGGAAGGGCCTGGGGCAAGGACCTGCCCGGCGCTTCCGCAGCCCTTGAGGTAGGTAGAAATGCTCAAAACTCTTCGTTTTATGCAGCACATCCTCCTAGCAGTAGTGGGAAACTAAGGCAAGTGACCTTCCAAAGGCAGCAGGGTGCTCATCCCTAGTCATCTGGGGGGCTTAAAAGAAAAAAAAAGAAAAAAGTGTTTTAAATGTAGGCACTGTGGTCTGTAAATTCGTTCTAAGCTTGCTGGCGGGCTGTCATGCGAGACACAGCTGCTTTGTGCCCCGGCGAGACGCCGTGCAGCATCGCGGCAGCCATTTTAAGGAGCGCTGGCGGAGGAGGAGGACTGCGGCCGCAGATCGGCGTGCGCGATCCAGCAGGGGAGACTCCAATTGTGCAGTTGTTTTTGTTCAAGGAGGAGAGGATTTCAATTGTCTGGTGGAAAGGATAACTGAGTTTCCTGGAGTATTACTGCAGCGATGGAAGTCAACTGTTGCCAGGCAAAGCTTTCTCTTAAAGAGATGCGGCTTATGAACCTTTTGTGTCCCTTTCAGGTGTGATTCAGTTGCAGACTTAACCCGCTCCCAATTGTATGAAAGAATTTTTTTCACTGGAATACCAGACAAAACCCACTTCAGTTCATCCAAAAGATACTCCCTTCCCATACCTTATTGCTCCTTTTCTGGCTTAGCATTGCTTTCGGAGCATCGGCTGCATGCGGCGCCGTCGTGCCCATCACGCCCCAGCCCCAGTGAGCAGCAGCGATGCTGCCGGAGGAGAGCCCAGCTGTAAGGTAGGAGAGACAGAACTGCCTCGGTGACCCGTAGTAGAAGAGCTGCGAGCAAACAAAACCCACGGTATTTCGACTTGCCTTTTCTGGAGAGAAAGGGCACGTGGAGAATTTCAAGGCTATTTTATGAAACGCAGAGGGGGAATAAACGTCTACAGAAGAAATTAAAGCAACGTTTCACATGCAGCACAGAGCGCGTTCCAAACAAAATGCTTCAGGGACCATTTTGCTTCGTTTGAACCAACACATCCAGCCCTCCTTGTGACGGAGGGGGGAGCAATCACGGCTCACCTCGCTGTTCTTTCCAAAGCCTTATCACAGCTGCCAGGGCTTGTGGCTGGGACCTACAGCACGGCGCGATGGCGACCCAGGTACCGCGCCATTTCCCAGCAATAGCTGTGAAAAGAAACGCAACTCCCACTCTAACCAAGCGTCTCCTCTCAGCACAAAGTAGTACAAACTCACGCCAACCATAGAAATGTACCAGTTTTATTACAAAGGTTCTCAAAATTCAAAATAAAAGCATCTTTAAAAAACCACAATATATCCCCCCCCCCCCCCCCCCGACACAAAGATACACTGATCTCTCTCGCTTCACATACAAACACTGAAGAGCGGGAGTGACACGTCACTCGGATTCAAAAAGACTAAAAAACTCACGGTGGAAAAGGGGGAAAAAAAGTATTTAAAAAAATAAAACATTTAAAAAAATAACCTGTGTTAAGTTAGCAGCATTATTAGAGTTGAACCCATCAGCAGCGCTCCGTGGGAGGTACAGATCCTCTTACGGCCAGAGGAATCCCCCTGAGAAAGGAGAGCAGCGAGTCAAAACTGCCTGCCCAACTTCTGCAAAGCATTTCACCAAAAGCTCACCTAATGATCAGCTGTACAAAAGGAGACGCAAAAGAAAGGCCAGTTCTGGTCACGAAAGCCCTCTGGGCGTGAGATAACGCGTGGGAGGAGGAAGAGGAGCAGTTACAGAAACGTACAGAGCCCCATCTGCTGTTCCCTTGTAACGGTAACAGCTCCCAGGGCCGATAAAAAGCTTCTCCGTGTTTACTGGCCTTGAGAGCAAGAGAGAGGAAAGGTTCTGTTCGAAAACATGTGTACTTCACTTCAGAGTTTTCCCGTGAGTGTCACAAGAGGTTTCAGCCGGGATCGGCCTTTAGGGAAGTTGGGAATTTCTGCAGTGGTTTGAGCCCAGGACACAGACCAGTGCTGAGAAAGCACACTGCGGCACGCGTAGCCCAGGGGAAACGAGCAGGGAAAGCAAAGCAGGCGGCCAAACGGGCAGTGACTCGCTTCCTCCCCCAAAGAGGGGCATAGGTATAGAAAAAAAAGGTATAAAAATTTCACCCCTTCTCTTCCTCCAGAGGCATAATGCTGCCCCACTAACGGGATGGGCAAGATCTTGGAAAATGTTAACCGCCAGATTTGGGTGATTTTCATTCTGCATTTTCCAGATCCGCACCTGCCGGGCGCTCGGGCTGATTCACCAAAGCGCTTTTCGGATTGCTTTTAAGCTGCTTCGTCTCTTTCCACAAGTTTGCTGCAGGGAGGTAGCCAACTCTATTCAAGAACTGCACTATTTGACCCTGAGAAGCGGCACCAGCTTGCAGTTACTTGCCATGGTGGAATCGAACTGAAGACCAAAGGAATAGTCAGTCTCTCACAGGCTTCGTTTGGGAACTCAGATTCTCCCACCAAAAAAAAAAAAAAAAAAAAAAAAAAAAAGAAAACCAAGAAAAAAAAGGGGGAAAAAAAAAACCAAAAAGAAATTTCATGGCCGTCTTTCCACCTAACCTGAAATGCAAATGCTACTTCTACTTAAATTATTCTTTTCCAAGGGTGGTTATTTCAGAGGAGAGAGTAAAGAAAGGAAGTGATTTCTTTTTAGACACACTAAGGAGAGGCAGTGGAAGGCAAGAGTGAAACTTCCCAGTCACCAAATCTGGGCAGTGCAGGTCTGTCTACTCCGCAGAATCCTCCCTCTCTGCTCCCAGCGGAGTGCAGCAAGGAATAATTTACAGTTCTCAAGTCATTTATATATTTATATAGAAATATATACAGAAACATATATAAAATATAAATCCTGTGGAATGGGAGGCAACCAGAGAAGCTAACCTACGACAACTACGCACTGACAGGGACTGTCCAGCTGCAGCCATCTTAGGTGGATTTCGTCTCTTCCTTCACCCTGTGGAGGCAAGCAGTGAAGAATCTGGTTGAAACAAGTAACTCAGGCTGTGCCCAAGCTTTAGCAACACGCCAGAGCCGCAACCTGAAAAGCACTCCTTACGTGGCCCATCTCATCTAAAACTTGTTAACATGTTATTGAACAAAGGCACTGTATTTTTGAGCCCTTTTCACCGAGCGCTCTGCTCTCCCAGCGCTTTACGAGGCGTGCTGCATGCCAACTTCTTCCGTGACAAACTACCACGTCTCCCCTCCAGCCCCTCAAGCTGTGCAACATCCCACTGGGGGCACAGGTAAATGCACAAGGAAGCAGAGGCCCAGCCATTTAATCACCACGCCAGGAGACAGGGCTCACCCTTTGGGTTCTGCTTTCTCCTCTTTTGCTTTTTCCTCTTCTTTCTCATCTAGGGGGAAAAAAACCAAAAACACACAGTAGTGCAGTAGGAAAAGTACATGCCAGGCAAAGTTCCACAGAGCTGGGAGGCCCTCTAGTCCTAGCTCTCATGCTTACCTTTCTTCTCCTCTTCTTCCTTTTCCTCTTCTGTTTTCACACGCTTAGCTTTCTTAAAGTTGGCAACGTTTTTGCGCCCTCCTTCCCCTTCGTCTTCAGAGTCAGAGAATTCTTCATCACAGGATATTCTCTTATCAGAATTGCGGACTGAGCGTGAAGAGGACAAGAGGTGGTTTGAGCAGATTTAGAAGTCAGGAGACACCAAGCACTAACTTCTCCAAGTATATCTACACACCGGAATGAACTAACGAGCCTACGTAAGTCAGAATCAGACCATGACAAAAACATTTTGTCTTTTTACCTGCCGTATCTTTTAACCCATCGTTCCTAACTGCTCATGCCTAAGATCCAAGATCACAAGTATGACTTGGATTAGGTACAGCGTGATGCCCAGACTTGACAGCGAAAGCAGGTTAACCAACCTCACACTGAGAAAATCTGTCTGCCAGATCTAAAGGCCATCAGCCAAGCTGGATATGAACTAGCATTTTCACTGTGGAAGACAACTTCTGGGATCAAACCTGACAGCCTCCCAGAAAGTACCCTGCCACAGCACCTACACCACTGTTTAAATTCTCACATTAAAGCCTAGGTTCTCCCATTATGGAAATCATCTGGCAAAAGTGCCATTTCTCCAAAGAACAAGAAATCTATCAGCTCTGCGGTGCTCAGCATCATTGCTTTACCTTACAAAATCAACCAGAAAGGTGGGAACAGATTCAAACTGAAGGACTCCGGAGTAAAGATACATCTAAATCGTATATCCTCCTCCCTTTACGAAGGGATCTCAGTTTAGAGCCTGCGCCCTGCTCCAGCTAACCGATCCTGTTCAGTTTTGCACCCACAGGCTCTGAACAGCACAATTCCCAGCCGGGCAACGCAACTATGCCAGAGACAAGCACATACTTGAAATGCGTTTCTCAGGATCTTCTTCCTCTTCATCTCCACTGTCTTCCTGAACAGCATCCTCAGGAATTGGCTGCATCTGGACGCCAGGGGCATGAGGCAGCATGCGCAGATTCTCAAAGAGACGCTGCCTAGAGCCAGCCAGGAAAGGAACACCTCCGTCAGCAAGATGCCACCCACGGCTGCGAAGCCCCCGGTCGAAGGTGTCAGTCTCGCGAAGAGGAGCAAACACTTACTTGATCTTCTCAAGATACTCATTGGTATTCTGGTTAGTCATGTTCGAGGGACTGATGTGGAGCTTAAAGTCTGGTCCAAAGTACTCAAAATAGTCATTATATGGAAGCTCTGCAGGCAAGTTAAAAAGGAATAAACACCAAATTACCACCGGACTGGTGACAAAATACCACAAACACATTGTATTTCTACAGAAAAGCACAACTGCGTTTACCTAGGCATAGGAGCCGAAGCTCTCCTAGCCCAAATTCAGATCAAAGCAGACAACTTAGCAACAATGCAGTCAAAGCTTACTTGGCAATTAAACACTATCAGTGCACACAAAAGTTTTCAGCAGAAGGTCATCTCATTTCAGTAAGACGGCAAGGCTGCTCGGTACCTTTTGCTGGACAGGAGAGCTACAGGACTAGAATGCAAACAAGAACAGCTACTGCAAATCAGGACATCCAAAAGCTCTTCCACAGTAATAATCAAGAGCTAATGAAATATCTTAGGGCTGCCACCTCTCCCACAGCACCATCAGTTCCCTGAGCTTTGTTACTAGAGTGTCATTGTCCCTTAGTCTTGCTTCAAAGGCTCCAGGGCAGAGTTACCATTGGGAATTTCAGTGTCCAAAGCCACAGCAGTCTCATAGGTCCAGCATCTAGCCACGTTGCGGATTGTATAGCCACCTCCTCCCAGCATCAGCATCGGCAAATTAAAACTTTTTACAAACTCCACACACTTGGCATGACCTGTAGGAAAAGCGGGGGGTGGGGGGGAAGGTCATAGCCTCATGGCATGAGAAGAACAAACTTTTCAATGAAGTGTAATTATGTCAGTTATGGCAGTTCAACACAGGCACTGCACGGTACTCTTACCTTTGATGGTCAGATTAAAACAACCCAGCCTGTCCCCTGACAGAGAATCTGACCCGCACTGCAAGACAACTGCGCTAGGCTGGAACGTCTCCATCACTTTAGAGATCACCTAAACAAGAAACCCGTTGTTACGCGCTCTCCATAGGACAGTGTCACAGCCACGCAGCAATGGCCATGTCAGCAAGTGACATGAAGACATCCCTAGTGTTCCCACAGCTGCTGACTCCCCTGCATTGGTAACAGTGATGCTCTTACAAAGAGAAGCTTACTGACGACAGGCTGCCGTTGTTCGGGAGGAATACAGCCCCTGAAGAGTCTTATCACAGAGGCATGAATGAATCTCCCCAAAGAACGGCTCCATGAGCCACCCAATGACAAATACGACCCACAAAGAATCACTCAGCAAAGACGTCTTCACTTACTGGTTTGAATATTGCTTCATAGGACTCATCATCAATGCCGTCCCGGAGGGGATAGTTGACAGCGTAGTACTTGCCTTTGCCTGCACCAATATCCTATTAGATTGAAAGACAGGAGAGACCACAAGTCACCAGAGAACCAACTACAACACGTAAATTGTGCCCCAAATTAGGAAGGGAAGTTTGGGATTCCATCAGTGCAATCCGAACGTAAGCTGAGGCTCTCATGGGCAAGTACCGTCCCGGCAGAAGGCAGCAAGAGTCAGTTGACTCCAACAGCAGCTTATTTGGCCAAAGTGGGTGCATTTGGCCCCGAGTGCTCAGAGAAGAAAAATCTACAACTGTCACCACTTCCATGTCGCTGTGGGCACACAAGCTCTCGCTTCACTGGCAAAAACCACTCTCTTACACGGCAATAAAACCAGCAGCCAAAATTCTAGTTCCACACCTGTACGCTCTGCAGACGCGCAGAGCCCAAAATACCACTTCGTGCTGACCATGCAGTCTAGTAACTGGAAGAATCTATTTTTACTTTAAAATATATACATTTTTACATTTCCATTATCTCTTTCATACACAAGTGCTTTACAAAAAAAATTATTATTTCACTTATGCTGCAGAGTGACTGCACCAGGAAAGAATGTTGATGCTGCACACAAATTCACATCACCAGCGCCAAACTCTGGGAATTTAGATCAGAAAAATGTAACTCTACTAAAAAACACATAAAAAACCGTAAAGAACCTTTCACCCCTGAGAACAGCATTCTGGCAATGTCAGAAGTCACAAAGCGAATCACACCTGCATCTAACTTGAAAGAGCGCCACAGTTAACACCACGATTCATTAACATCTAGAACTGACTCACAGGAGGAAACGCCAACAAGATAAACCAAGACACACAAAGTACTCCCTCATAAACTCTCACCCAAAAGCTCGTGTGACCAAGCTTAGTTTGCAAGTACCTACAGATGACCAACGTGCCACCTTCAGAGTCACTTTTCTGAGCATAATCCCACCAGAAAGCTGCTAAGAGACTGATATCAAAGCCTTGGTTTTACTACCATACAGGCCATGACGGCAGGAACAAAGCGCCAAGAGCCGAGCCAGCTGCCTCACATATACACCTTTGCTCTCAGAAAAAGGATGCCACTTTGAGAGCGGGAAAACCCAGGACAGCAGTGATTCTAGTTAAATCAGTACGACAGCAAACAGATGGAAGAGACCAAACTTCAGGGTAATTTTCTGCAAAGCCTTCACTCTCACCCGCAGGTCCCCTGTTCCGGGGAAGTACTCTCCGTACTTATGAAAGGACACGGTCATGACACGGTCTGTGGTATAAAAGGCTTCCTCCACGCCATCTCCGTGGTGAATATCAATGTCAATATACAGCACTCTCTGGTGATACCTAGGATCAGAAAAAAGTCAAAATGCTGCATTTCTTCAGAGCGGATCTGCCTTCACCAGCAGAGCACATGGGAGGAGAGCAAGGAACTTGGTGCTAATGCCCAATGCACAGCCACCAGCCAGCTCTCTCCAGAGTCTACAAGCAAAAGAGCTGTGGAGAACGGACATGTGCCTTGGTCAGCAGTGGCACAGTGCCACAGAGGAAAATAAAGTGGCTTTTGCTGCTGCAACTGATCTTTGAAGGCAGACTCAACTTAGTTTATTCAGATTCAGCCAACAGACTGCATTTTTACGTCCAAGCCTCCCACTGAGGTTTGCCTTGAGCCAAAAGCTGTCACATATTACAGCTGTGTCCCCTTTTCCAGGGTGGGCGGTAGAGAGAAGGGTCTAAGAGCAACCACACAAGGCTCCAAGCCTTCTGCCTCCTGCACAGTGCCACCACTAGACATACCCCTTGGGGAGAGAGGGTACCACATCCCAAATAATAGCTGATTAAGCCCTCCCAGGAAAACACAGCTAAAAAAAAAAAAGCAACAAAAAGTGCAGACTGGGAAGAAAGTGCTAAGGACTCAGAGGAAATGCAGCAGAACAGACAAAGAAAAGGAGTAAATAGTACTGCCCGTACTTTAGGAGCTCCAAGATAGCTAAGACGATATCGTTGACATAACAGAAGCCAGAAGCCTCCGACTTTTTAGCATGGTGAAGGCCTCCCGCCCAATTCACAGCAATGTCTGTCTGTTGCTTGTTCAGCTTCACAGCACTGGCTGTTGGGAGAATTACAAAATGTTAGCATGTCAGCAAAGGCCCCGTGACAGAGACCGAGGGGCAAAGCACAGGTCCCTTACGATCACATCATTGCTCATGGGTGCGTTTGGAGGTACTTTACAAAGCACAAGCCCAAGGGTTTAACGCTGGATGTCTCAACAAACTAAGAAAAGGCAAGGGAAGAGAAACGCAGCCTCTGTTTTGCCTGCACACACTTTTCACCGCTTCCCACGTTTGCCTGAGAGCACAAAATCTGCACAAACAAGTCCACAGCGTTCTGGCTGGGGTCACTGTTGAAGACAGCTTAGATTTCTCAGTGCTCTGAACAAAAGATTTTAATGGAAGGTTTTACCCAACATATATTTAGGTCATTCACTGAACATGCATTTAGGTAAAGGAAGTTCTCTTCCTCCAGCCCCTTCATAAACTTTCTGCAAATTTTGCAAGTCTCCCAGGATGAAAACAGACGATACGTTCTGTGGAATCTGCAGCCTTGGGACCAGGGAGCGTAGCTACTTCAGAGAACGCTGCAGTCAGTACTTGTACGCACGGCTGAACCGTGTTACAGGAAATAAAGGCTCCCAGATGTCATTGTGGGAGTAGCAGCCACAAAGCTTTAACGCCTGAGCACAGTAACACAGTTCCGCAATACCCACTGTTTCTGCAACAAAGTATTTGAAAACAGTGAAAGAAAGAATTCTAAATGCCCCAGCTTTCAGGTTCAGGTTCTATTTTGCCTCCTGTCTAGAGACAGTGCCTTTTTGTTTAAAACATCACATAAAGTCATCCGTTTCTTTCATTTCCAGGTTATGCCCGCCCAGAGCAAGGGCGGGCATACATACAGACATACAGACAACTTTTTTGTCTGTAAATCTCACGTTGATTTTTTTATTAAACCCCTGTTGCTGCTGCGGTTTTGTTTAAGCCTTTGCTGGCAATGTTGTTACACCACTCACAGAGTCCTTCACCTATTCAGCGAATTAACTTGGAGTAGTGAAGATACACTGAACAAATGCAGAGGAATCTGTCAATATACAAGGCTTGAACTCTCGCATGGGAAGAAATCTAATTACTAAGGAAGTCAGAAAGAGGTTGACAGGGCTTCCCCACCTCCACCTACAACAATTTATTTCCTAGAGAGAAGTACATTACATACCTCTGCTTAAGAGAAAAAGAAAAGAAGGTACGACTTGGGAGCTTACCAACTGAGCCTCCAGCAGAGAGCTGACAAAACTCAAACAACCCATCAAACACAGGGCAGTCTTCCCCAACGTTAACTTGAAAAGAATACAAAAGAGTTAGTAAGACAAAACCACAAATAAATGGGAAAGCTTATACCACCACTCTGACTTAAAAAAGCTAACCACGTAAGCAACCAAATGTTTTAAACAACGAACTACCACACACAAATAATAAAGCATTAACGTAATCAACCTGAGGGTTGCCTGATGAAGCAAAAAGGTTGCTGCTGTAGGGAAGATGCTCCTGACTTGTAAGAAAAAAAGGAAAGCGGGTCCCAGGAGCTTTGGCGAGAACTGCACGCCATCTACCGGGGTGCGCTACGAGGGATCCAGAAACCAGTCCATCATGTTGGAAAATGAGAGGGCGGAGAGGAGATGCTATCAATAAGCGCTTTGTAACACCGATACTCATCCTCAGCAGCAGCTCAAGCCGCGCTTGTTGAGGCGGCACATTTATGGTATTCTGCTCTGCTCCGGCAGCACACGCTGGTCACCACGGGCACACGCGGGCCGTGCAAAACAGGGGCCAGCACCCCACGCCACCTCACGGGCACTGTGCCTTCGGGGGGGAATAGTGCTATTTCCCGCGACGGAGCTGACCCTGAGCTCCGTTACACAACCCCACAGCAAACGAGAAAGGTTTTTGCTCCCGTTTCCTGCTGTATTGCTGACAAGGAGTGGGGAAAGCAAAGAGTGCCAGCACTGCAGGAAAAAGTGGGGACATGGCAGATAGTGGGGTGTACCGGACGAGAAGTTTACATCCACATCTGTTCTGTTACACTCTGTACATTCCTTTCACTTCACATCAGACAGTTTTTAAGTGCTCAGCAGTACTGTAGTTTTGGCCTGTAATTTCTACTGTAAATAGTTTCACGATTAAAAATAAAAGTAACAACAGACTTGTACTGAATCTAGATTTTGCAAGATTTGCTTCAAAAATAACAACAAAAAAATAATCTGTATTTTTGCAACAACATCTGTAGAATGTTTACTTCTGTGCCTAATGAGAAAGGCACAAACAACACAGTTCTTCCAGCATTAGAAACTCGTCAGGGCAGTCTCCACAAAGACTGTGTGATAAGGGAGTCTGAATGGTCCCAGCTCGGGACAGGGATCTCTGAAAAGGACAATACCCATCAGGAGGCCCAGAAGGAAGCAATTGTTCCCACTTTCCAATTGTTTCAGCAGGGCATGGCAACTGGCAGTGACTGATTAATTAATTCCAAGAGGTGGCTGGAAGGTCTCCCTGTTAAGTGAGCAGAATTCAAGTCACCAATTTCTGCACGCTTTCCATTACAACAAATTAAACTTCTTGCCCTTTAGATTACAGAGCAGCCTTCCCAAGTCCTCGGGGAGGCAGCACGGCATCAGCAGAATGAAACCAGAGGCTGTTCATTACCTTCACTGCCCCTCAGAACTTTGTGGGCAGCGCTGACAGTATTTGAGGGCATCCCTCTGCTATACCTGGCAAAGACAGGAGCTGCTGGGTAAACAGAAGGCAATTGGGCTTTTTCCCACCAGGAGATTCAAAGCAGCCAAGACTGCTAATGAGGCGTGTTAATAACAGGGGTCCATCACTTGACCGTAGGCATAAAGCTCTGGTGGAAGATGAGAGGCAGATGCCCCTTCTTCCTTGCAATGGGTGGGTGAGGAGCTTCGTATCCAGGAGAGCGCAACCAGAGAGAGCCAAGCGTTAAAGGTGGAACCATCCTTATGGAAACCCTAGCAGCTATCCTCCCCACAAAGGGAAAGCTGGAGCACCAAGCAGGCTACGGAGATCTGCCACTGCACTTGGGAGCGGCGATCTCATCTCCTGTATCCCTAATCTCTGTTCTGAGCCTCCTCTGCTAGTTCTCTAGCTACACAGAGGCTACTATTTTGCAGATCTTGTTGAAGAAAAGCTCTGTTCTCCTCATGGTTAAGATCAATTTTCATATTTTGCCTCCTTCAGGTAAAAATAGTTCTGTGGCAGTACAGAAAATGTTGACTACCAGAGAGAGCAGAGTGGGTGTTTATGAGCCGTATCTGCTTCAGGGGTAAACAGTTCAGTCTGTGTAAATATGTACTTTGGTATATGTCATTTGGTATATTAAGGCATATCATTTACTGTAGGAAGTCTTTCAATGTATATTACTCATGAACCATATTACCCATTCCTCTTACATGCTTGTGCCTTAATATCTGTCCCCTTCAGCTCACACCAGGTTTCCAAGTGCCTCGACTTCAGACTCAAGACCTGTATTTCTTCTAAATTGGAGATTACACTTCACGTAAATGAACCCCATGGGCTAACAACTTTTTTCTGCTCTCAAAGACTGCAATGTGCAAGGCCAAAATACTGTTTTGTCTATAGTTCCTAGAAACCTAGTTTGCTGCAGTCATTGCAGCTCAGAATCGCAGAGACACCAAAAAGAAAGGCTTCTGTAACATTAAAGTCGCCATTAAAGAGCCCTTCCATGGACCGGAGAAGCTGGAACAAGAGATTAGCTCACAGAATAAGTCATTCTAACACAAAGTGGACAGGTATCATTGTGCATCTCACCCCTCTCCCACTTCCAAACTGCCATTGTCCTGAAAATCCTTCAGAGTTACTGCAGATTTTGGACACAATTGATGAGTTGATATTTTTTTTGTTTATTTCCCTTAAATTACACAACCGTTTCCCACCTCGATACCTCTGGTTAAAGATAAGCAATTACACAAAATAGATGCAGCTCATAAATGGAGCAGTTCAGTCATCTCTAAGCCAGGAAGGCAATTTAGAAGAGTTTTACTCAGAAGACAAGACCAAAAAAAGACAGTCATGTCAAAGGGTTTTCCTCAGTTTTCTAGTATATTGGCTTGAAAGCGCCATTTTTAAAATGCTTGATTTAACAGAAAAATGAAAAACAAAGTCAGGAGAAAGACAGTTTCCATGGCTCTTCCTCCTCGCTTTATCACAAACCTCTAAAGCTGGCCTAGGATTCCCAGAACCACAAATTTTAACATTGGCAGGAATGACAGCACTACGCACATAACTTACATCTTTGCATCTGCTTGCTGTACTCGGACATGTTATCTGGGCGAATAGACCTCAGAAATTTTATGTAGTCATCACTGTGGTACTTGGTCATTTCTTCTGCATTTGCCTTGTGAGGGCGCTACAAGGACAACAAAAAAAGCAGCAAGGCTTGTTTTGAAACATACCTCTCTCCCCAGTTCCCATTTCCAACCTCTGCCAGTCTCAGATTTACTCCCAGGAACAGCAAAAAACTCAAAACAGCAGCATTAAAAAAGAGAAACTTATTTTCAAAGGCAAGAATGCCACTACTGGAGACTGAAATGTATTACATATCTAGACAAAGAAAACATTTAAGTTACAGGGAGAAATGCCATTTTCAAGTCTGCAAAGCTTATCTGAAGCAAAGAACATCTCACTACAAGCAATCAGAGGAAAACATAAATACATCAGCACAACTGTTTATTTTTTTTTTCCTTTCCTCTTTGGCTCATCAACAGACAACTTACAAGTCTGAAGCATCAAAATTAAATCCTGACACGTAAACTAAGATCTTTCATATATATTTCTTTTCATCACCAGCCCTACACTTACATATATCTCCATCTTCCTGTATAGGCCGTAGTTCAGCAGTAGGTTGTGGGTCATCCGGATCCTGTGGGGTTTCATAGGATGTCCTTGGCCATAATAGTAGTTTCCAACATCACCTGGGAGCAGAAATGCCTTTGTTACAGCAGGGAAACCTATGAATTCCTTCGAAGAGAATCACAGCCAAGCCTCAAGAGCCATCCGGTCATCTGTCATTTTAACTGCCCTTCAGCAGTGCAGCACAGGGGACAGGGTTTCCCAGCTTGTTTGCACAGGTATCTCCATGGATTCATAAAAGTTTATCCTAGACTCAAATAAGACAGACACGTGGAAATCAGAGCATGGCCAGACGAGGAATTTTTTAATGCCAGTTCTGGGGAAGGCAATCCAGGTAGAGTCTGCGCAACCACCATCACACTGCACAAGTTAAAGAGGAGGGAGCTCCAGCTTTCTCGGGCGCCGCATTTGCCTGTTCTCCCTCAGCAAGTGACAGCTCTCCAGTGTCCTCTATGATATCTCACATTTACAGAGCTCACGGGTTTCACCGAGAAACGCGACCACGCTCTGAGCACAAACCCGCAAGCCAAGAGGCATGCAAGTTTAATCCCGGCTCAGACAATGACTCACCAGCCGGCGCACGTAGCCTCTTTGCCTCAGTTTCTTACTATTTACCTAACAGAAACCAGATAGAAAGCAGCTAATTCTGTGGATAAGCAAACAGCAGCGCAGCTGTAGTTTTACAGCTCCAATCATTTTCACCCTTTATTATTGCTTCAAATCCTTCAGAACAACCCCGGTCCCCACCAGCCGCACACCCACGTAGATGCACCTGACGAACTATTCTGTGTGCTCCAGCATTAATGAAGTTACCTTCCTGCAAATATATCCCACAAGTCATCTCTGCACACGGGTTTTTTCCTACCTAGCAAAAGCTGAGCTCGTGCCGCACTCTCCCACTGTAGGCATCGCTAATTTTTTCCCCCTCCTCTCCCAGGGTACTTATTTTCATGAAACCTACAGAAATTTAACTTTCAGATTACTACCTCCTGCCTGATTTGGCCGTGAGAGGCAGAGATTCAAAAGTTGCCAAGAGCAGGAAAGGCGCAGACAGCCACACGCAGCAGCAATACCACACAAGCCTCATTTTCTTGGGAAACCAGACTAAGTTGTTCATGTAGTTGTACAACTCCCGATCGGTTTAGGAAGCAGCAGACCCAATCCGGTCTGGCTGGTGACTCAGTTGTGAGTATTAATATTTCATCACCAATCTTAACATTCAGGAGAAACTGCTACTTCCTCGCAGCACACAGCTGTAGTTTTTTAGTTTTTCCTCCTGTGGACGTGGCCCTGTTTTCAGTCAAAGTAGATGCAAATGGTGCAAATTCTACACCCAAACAATTCTGCTGCTGGAGTTTACCTGTCCGTGGCACTACGGTGAAATAGGGTGTTCTTTGCACGAAGGTGTTTTAGTCGGGCAACTATCCCTACAGTAATATCAGGTTAAATCAAGCTTTGGGGACCTCACTAAGAGGTGCTCAAGACTGTATCTAGAAAATACAAGCACAAAACTACGCGAAGCTTTGAAAAATCATCATCATCATCTTCACTTCAGGCTGTCAGTGAAGTGCCCTGGGCAAACCCCGACTTCCAGACACTGTTTGTGTTCACTCTGCTAAACACATCCCACTGCGAGTCCTACAGAGCAGCAGACGAGCTTCTCTGCTCGTGGCCGTCAGCGCGGATTAAGGGTGTGTGAACTTAACGCATCGCTCTTCCTGTCTGCCGGGGTGAAGCAAGCCCCTACACAGGGAGCCGATAAAGGAGAAGTTCAAGTTCAAACGCTCCCACACACCCTCAGCACCCCTCAGGATTTCCATGAACGACCCTTACAATACCCAAGTACCTTTTCCCCATCCTTTCCATCCCACCTAGACCCTTCCCTGCAGCCCAGGTTCCTTCTCTAGCACAGGATGCCCTCCCGCCATCTGAAATGCGTGGCTCAAGGAAGAGACCCACACGCCATCTGAAACAGCACCCAGGACCTCCCTTCGGGGAATTATCACAATAGATTGCGCTGCTCTAACCTCCCTGCATGGAAAATAAAAGACCCTAACAACCTGGCCTCCCACAACTGCAGATTATGCCTTCCCTGACAATAAAAGCACACTTTCACCCTAGGACACGCTGTGGATGTTTGCCAGCCGCTCGTAAAAGGGCAGGGGAAACAAGGCACTAAAACCTCACCACAGAGTAAATTAGCGAGGGCAGCTATAGACAAGAGTGTATAATACTAACTTCACGGAGCTACCGTGCAATAAAGACTACAAGGATAACACCTCCGCTTAGCATTTTCAAACAAAGTGACTGGTTGTTTCATATTTAAGACATCACTGTGTGCCTTTAAAGATTATAGCTTGTTGGAAAACTGACAAGCTTCTTTGTGAACATGTTATATTCCAAGGACAGGGATAAGTTTGGACATAGAGACCTTTTTTGTTTCCCCCAACACCTAGGTTGCATGCACAGGTATGGCATTCTGGCACTCCCTGCAAGCACTCTTTAAGTTTAAACCAGGCATTTTAGGTCCCAGGGCTCCCGCATCCACGTTTTGATATGATGGGTGTTGCACAGAGGTCAGTTGCGTGGTGAAATTGGGCTTGGTTTGGCTGCACCCAGAGCTCTGATTCAGACTCCTCCTTGCCCTGCCCTCCTGAAGGCACCAGCTGAGTCAGAGACCCTGCAGAACTGTCATTACAGGTTACGAGCCTACTGCTTAGATTTACTTTTCTAGAGAAATAAAAGCCCTCGCTATATGCCTGACACATACAGCAGTTTAAAAGAGCCTGCTTTACTGCTTGAACACTGAGCACATCCACTTACCAGGAAAAAGTAGCAAGAAAAAGTTTTTATTTGATTTCACAGACTAAAAACCACCATGAAACAGAGAATTGCACAATACCTTTCACAGAGAGCGATCACAAACTATTAAAAATGAGCTCGCCCATCACCGAGGCACCAAGTCGCCCCTCCAAAGGGGAGGCGGTTGTGAACGCGCAGCAGCGATGAGACTGTGATTTCTCCCACAGACTATGGGGTAGGAGCAGGGAAGCCGCACACAATACTCAGCTTGGGATTTGGCCAGCTCTAACACCCCGTTATTTCCCTACCCCGACGGGATGATTACAAAGCCCCAAAGCAGCGCTTCCCCAGACTCATAAAAGGAAAGAAGAAAAAAAAAAAAAAAAGCCAGTCTACAATCCAGCTAAGTTCAGAGCCAGAATTAAACAATGCTCCTAGACACAGGAACTCCCTACAACCAACCAGGCTGTCAGTCTGGCTCCCAGCGCCTTCAGGTTTGTCCCTTGCTTGACAGCAAAGCCGCTGACCCAAGCGGGAGCTTCAGGAGTGCCTCTTCCTCTTAATGCGGCTCAAGGAGCCTTCATCCCCCTGCAACCCATCCCGTCCCCCAGCATCTCCCCGCGTGCTCCCCCATCCACCCAGAAACCTCCCTCAGGACCTCAGCACAGCTCCCAAAGCCTCTCTCGGCCTCGTGCCCCTCTCCCCATCCCGGACCCTTCACAGCCTTTCCCCACCTCCCAAGTCCCCAGACCTCCACGCCTCCCCATCCTGTTCTGCCCCCCATCTACCCCCAATATTGCCCCCCCCGCTTCCCTTCCTCCCCTCCAGCGCTCTCCCATACCCTCCCATGCTCCCCCATATCCTTCCTAGGCCCTCCAGTGTCCTCCCCCACCAACCCCACTGCAGTCCCCACATGGTCCTGCCCCCCCCACTGCCACCCCCATCCCTCCCCATCCCCCCCATCCCCCAATATCCACCCCTCCACCCCCCACTGCAGCCCCCAGTGACCCCCATTACCCCTCCCACCACCCCCAGTGCAGCCTCCAGCACCTCAGTGACCCCCAATATCCATCCCAGGAGCCCCAGGGCAGTCTCCAGACCCCCAGTGACCCCCATTACCCCTCCCACCATACCCACCGCAGCCTCCCAGTGACCATTACTGCTCCCACCAGCCCTGCTGCAGCCTCCAGCCCCTCTGTGACCCCAAATATCCATCCCACCACCCCCACTGCAGCCCCCAGACCCCCATTACCACGCCACCCCTCAGTGCAGCCCCCAGTGACCACCATCGCCCCTCCCACCACCCCAGTGCAGCCTGCAGCCCCCCCCGTGACCCCCACTACCCCTCCTGCCACCCCCAGCCCCACATTTCCCAGTGACCCCCCCACCCCGCTCACCCCCCCTCACAGCCCCCACCCCCCACGTCCTCCGGTGACCCCCCCCATGACCCTCCCCCAGCCAACCCCTCACCCCCCATCCCCAGTGACCCTCATCACCCCCCCCCATCGCCCCCCCCATCGCCCTCCTCAACCCCCGCCCCCTCCCCCACCCCGGCCCCGCCTCCCCTCCCCCCACCCCCGGTGTCCCCCCCTTCCCCCCCTCGGCGATCCCCGTGGCCTCCCCCCGGTCGGTGCCCCGCAGACCCCTCTCACCATCGTAATAGTAGCAGACTTTCCTCTTGGTCCCCTGTGTCAGCGCCATTTTCCTGCCTCCCCACAGCGACGAGACCCTACCGCCGCGCCGCGCCGCGCAACCCAACCCGCCCCGGCCCGCCCCGGGGCCCGGGCCCCGCCGCCCCGCCTGCCCCGCCCACCGCGCAGCCCCCGGCCTATCGGGGAGGGGCGATCCGCCTCCTCCCTCACAAGGACCAATAGAAGACGGCAGCGGGCGGGAGAGAGCGGGCGCGGGGGAGCTAGCAGGCTAGGCGGAGCGGCGGGGTGGGGTGGGGGGAAGGGAGGGAGGGGGTGCCTGGGCTGTACCATTGCAGCGGGGGCGGGGCCGCGCGGGATGCACCATCGCTGGGGCGCGGGGGGGGCAAATGGGGAGAGGGTCCAGGTGGGCGGGGCGGAACCATTCGCTGGGGGGGGGGGAACACAGCGCCAGGTGGGGCCGAACCATCCCAGGGGAGCGGGGGGGCACACGGAAGAGGTCTCCGCCGTTGCCCCGGCCCCGGTTTGTGTCGCCCGGGGTGGGCGAGAGCGGGGCCGGGGGGGTCTGACACGGCCGGGGTCGGCCTGAGGGGGGAACTCGGCCCCCAGCAGCACCCCGGGGTGGGGTTTGGTGTCAGCGGCGTCCACCCCCTGTGGGCATCACCCCACTTGCCCCACGGCAGCCTGGCTGCCCTGGGCCGCAGCGAGGCCTCCCGGCCACCACGGGCGCAAAGGACTTTATTTCCCCCAAAAAACAGACAGCGGTTGGGAGGAAGAGCATCCCACGGCCGAGGGCTGGGGCAGCCATCGCTTGTGGGGGGGGACCCACCGTCACCAGGGGTGACGGAGGTGGCGAGGCCCAGCAGGGCAGGGTGAGGGGGCTGGAGGCCCGTGTGGGGCTGGAGGACGGATCTGCAGCCGGGCGAGCGCAGGGACAGCGTGGTGGGCACCCGCCGGAGCCCCCTGCTCTTTGGAGTCAGTTATTGGCTTTGGCCATCCATCGCCTTCTTGGAGGGTGTGGTGAAATCCACTGCTCCAAAGATTTGAAGCGCTTCAAATCTTTACTGCTGAGGTCCGGGCAGCCTTTGCCAGCGCCCCAAGGAGACGTGTATGGAGTCTGCGGGGACCTGGGATCATCCCCGGACACCCCAGTGCGAGGGTGTCCCAGCCACTGCTGGGGTCCTCACGGCTGCTGCTGGTACTGGCCCTCGGTGGCAGTGAAGAAGTCCTCCAGCACGCTCTTCATGTACTCGAAGGTGGGACGTTCCTCGGGCCTCTCCTTCCAGCACTGCATCATCAGTTCGTACAGCTCCTGCGGGCAGTTGTCCGGCTGCGGCATGCGGTAACCGCGCTCCAGGTTCTGTATCACCTCGGGGTTGGTCATCCCTGCGAGGACAACGCGCACAGCACTGAATGTGGGTCACCCCCGTGTCGCAGGTAGCACCCTACATTTGCAAATCTCATGGGAAAGCTTCCTTCCCCCTCCACTGCCTCTGAAACCCCCCGGTGGCTTTTGGGCCGTGGCTGGCCACGTGCATCGGGAAGCGGTTGAAACCATCGCGGGCTGGCAGGGAAAGGAGCCAGATGGGGCGGCTCGGGTCGCGTGTGTGCGTGCGGGAGTGCATGCACGCACTCCTGGGTGTGCGCTTGCGTGCGTGCGTGTGCGCGAGCCCTTCTGCCGCGCAGCTGCTGGGAAATCCTGACCTGGATACGGGATCCGGCCGTAGGTGACGATCTCCGTGAGCAGGATGCCGAAAGACCAGACATCGGACTTGATGGTGAACGTTCCGTAATTAATAGCCTCCGGCGCCGTCCACTTAATGGGGAATTTAGCTCCTGAAAAACAGCAGGAGGGGAGAAAATAAAACCTTACAGCTGAGCTGGAAACGTCCCTCTCTGTTTAATTTGATGTGACAAGCCCAAGTCAGCCTCTGTCCGTGCCCTACACCTGGGGACGAGCTGCGTTTGGTGACAGCCACCCCCTTCCTCAGCCCCCACTGCCTGTCTGGCTACAGAGCCCCCAGCACGGGCTGGCACCCCTCCAGTGGGCCAGCACGTCTGTTCCTGCAGTAGCCACCAGATAGGGCTGTCACCCCACCAAAAGCAGGGTCGGGCGGGTATGCAGTCCCGCAGCCCCCCTCCAGCTGTCAGGGGGAGGGATGGAGGGGGGAGGACCCCCCACCTGCTGCTGCGGGGGCTGCTCCCGGGGCATCGCGGGGACCCCCAGAAGAGGTGGGTGGGGGTTTCATTCTCCTGCAATCCCAAGCTGCGTGCACCCCCAGAGCGGTGCTCGGTGGGGGGACATGTGGGGCTGAGGTGGGGGGGGACGCACCCTCGCGAGCCGTGTACTCGTTGTCCTCGATGAGGCGGGCCAGCCCAAAGTCGGCGATTTTGCAGCACAGGGTGTCCGACACAAGGATGTTGGCAGCGCGCAGGTCACGGTGGATGTAGTTCTTGGCCTCGATGAAGGCCATGCCTTCGGCGATCTGCGGGTTGGAACAATTGCAATTAATAGCCGCGGGGCAGCCCCAGCTCCAGCCCCGGCAGAACCCTCCCCGCCAGCATCCCCGCGTCTCCGTGCCCCCTCACCTGGGCCGCCATGTCCAGCAGTTTGTTGATGCTGAGCTTGACTCCTTCCGAGGTCTTGAGGAAGTCCACGAGGCTGCCTGCAGGGAAGGCAGCAGGTCTCAGCGCTGCCTCCCCTCCCCACGCTGCCTCTCGGGGATGGGTCTTGCAGCACTGGGTTCACCATCCCCCAAGTGAAACACCGACGGTGGGGCTGGGCAGCTCGCAGCCCCCAGAAAGGTGGGCAGGCGTGGACGGGCGGGAGACCACGCTGCCTGCAAGGGCCTTTTTCCCCTGCTGGGGCTGACCCCCGAGCTCCCAGTCATGGGGAGAGCCCTGGTGCAAAGGCAGAGTGCAGGGAGGCGAAGGATGCCAAAACAGCTCGACACATAAACACCAGCTCTGATGGCTGGACGGGAACAGCCAGGAGCTGAAGGACCACGGCTCTGCACAGCCCCCAGCCCCCCCTACCCGTGGTGGGCAGCGCCCGGGTGCCCTCACCCTTCTCCATGTACTCGGTGATGATGTAGATGGGCTCCTTCGTCACCACGGCGTAGAGCCGCACCAGCCGCGGGTGCTGCAGGTTCTTCATGAGGTTGGCCTCCGCCAGGAAGGCGCTGGGTGACATGCTGCCCTGCTTCAGGTTTTTGATGGCCACCTTGGTGTGGCCGTTGTAGAAGCCTGCGGAGAGACGGGGCGGAGCGTGACAGGCCAGAGGGACCCCATCACCGGGCATGGCCGAGGGACGCGTGGCACTAGCGGTGCTGGCCAAGGAGGCAAGCGTGGGGGCTGCTCTGTGGATCTAGAGCATCCCAGCCCGAGGCTGAACAAGCAAGAGATGTCGGAGATCGCAAAGGTTGGCTGAAGATAGGCAGAGGACCCTTGCGCCCTGGAGGACTGTTGCAGCGGGGCCAGAGGACTTTGGGGACAATCACAGCTCTGTGCTGGCCACCTCCTCGTCGAAAATCTGTAGCTGCATTTTACCACCCCAGGCAGTTATTTTTACGTGTGGCTTTCAGCCACCAGAAGGAAAGGAAGCTGTTGGTTGCTGGGCTTTGAACAGGGCGGGCAGCTGGGGGAGCTGGGCAGCGATGCTGAAGCCTGGCTCCTGCCAGGTGCCCCGAGGGGACTTTGGGGGACGGCCAGCACCCGTGGGAGCGAAGGCAGGGACCCCGCTGTGGGGCAGGGACCCCACAGGGACCCCGCAGGGAGCGGGGCAGCCCCGGTGTCTTCCCCACCCGGGGGGCAGGGGGTGCTTTTGTGGCTGGGTCTCAGCACCTTTGGGGCCCCACGCAGCCTCCGAGCCCGCAGCTGCTCCCAGCGTCGCAGCGGCAGCCACAACAAGGGACGTTTCCCGTGCAGGACCACGCACGGTGCTGGCGGGCCCCATGCCAAAGCCGGCAGCTGCTCTCACGGCAAGCGGAGCCGGGCTCGGTGAGAACATGGTGCAGCCCCGGTGCACGGACGCCTGCAGCAGTGCTCCCTACCTCGGCAGCAGGTGCCCGCCCGGGCAGCGGTGCAGGGGTCCGGGGTGGGAGGGATGGGAGAAGGGGGAAGCTTGGGCTGCTCTGGGTAAACCAGAGCTGCCTCTGGCCTGCTCTAGCTGTTGGTTTTCTCCCTTCTTCCAGGGCCCATGTAAAATGCCAAGGTCCCACGTGTGGGGCTGTACTGGCTGCTCCATGCGAGACCCCTCCCTGACCCCAGGACACCGCAGAGCTTGGCTGACGCTGCCCACACCGGTGCCTTCATCCAGGAGGAAGCACCCCGGTTTCACCCCGACTCACCCATCCAGACTTCTCCAAACTGCCCGGCTCCCAGCTTCTCCACCAGCTTCAGCGACTCCCGCGGCACCTCCCACTCGTCCTGCCACCACGGCTTCTGCGGCTTCTGGGTCCGGCAGGGCTTGCCGAGGCGGGTGCACAGCCCATCGGAGCTGCCTGCGGTGCAGGGGCGGGCAGAGCTGGCGTCAGTGCAGGCAGGGGGCATGGGCACCCGGCACAAGCGAATGCCTTTGCGGGGGCACAGGGTCCTGCTTATCCCACCCCATCACATCCCCATCCCATCCCATCCCACCCCACCCCACCCCATCCCATCCTATCCCATCCCATCCCGTCTCCCTCCCCATCCTGTCCCCATCCTAACCCATCCCCATCCCATCCCCTGCCTGCATCCCTGCCAGCCCCTGGACCACTCGTTCCCCCCCAGCCCCTGGGTGGCACGTACGCGTGTAATACTCCACCAGCTCGTGCAGGCTGCTGAAGGTGACGCGGGGGGAGATATAGTACCCCCCATTGTCCATGTTGCGGATCTTGTAGTGCTTCACCGTCTCACCCTGGTTCTGGTCAAAGTCCCTCACTGACAGTGAGTAGGAGCCTGGGGAGACGGGGACCGTGTGGGTGCGGGACGCCAGCACTCCTCCTGTGCTTCCCAGTGCCTTTCCCAGTGCCGGTGGCAGGAGATACTGGACCCGGGGGATGGTACCTTTGGAGGTCTCGCTCTCTCGGATGAGGAAGGAGCCGTGTGTGTTGCCCGACGCCAGGAGCTGCCTCTCCGCATCCTTGCGACTGATGTTTTTGAAGAACCACCTGGGGACACAGGGCAGGGTCAGGGCCGGCGTGGGACTCAGGCCACCTTCACACACCAGCACTTCAGGGGATGCTCCTGGCACTTCCCCTGCTGCTGGCACAGCTCCTGCCCGGGCACGGCTCCTCCTCAACCCCCCCTACTCACGGCTCGGGCTCCAGGCTGTTCACCATGGCCACGAAGTTGTAGGGGATCAAACCCTCCTGGCCAGTGGTGAGCGACTGCGCTTTCCACCACTCCCCGCTCCTGCAAGGACACAGCGAGGTGAGACCCCCCCCCGGCTGCCAGGACCCCACATGGACCCCCCCAGCCGCACCGGGGAGCCGTGGGGGTCACACCGGGGTGGGTGCTGGGATGCCATCAGCATTCGCTCACTCTTCCAGGATGCGGAGCTTCTCCCCCTTCTGCAGCCCCAGGTCCCCATCGTGCTTGGGCTCGTAGTTGTACAGGGCCACCACCAGCTTATCTGGGAGGACAAGCGGAGGGGCAGGGTGGCGGTGGTCAACTGGGGGGGTGTCCACAGCCGTCCCCTGCCATGGCTGGACCTTACCTTGCAGGGGGGAGCATGGCGGAGTCGTGGCCTCGTAGGACACCAGCGGATCTTGCACCTCAGAGCCATTGCGGATCAGCCTCTGAGAGGGGACAAGGAGCCCCGTGAGCCCTCGCCTTCCTGGGATTTGGCCATCCCATGGCCATCTCTGGAGGTGTTTGGCCACTGGGATGGGGGACGGGGGGTCTGGAGGCGTTTGGCCACTGGAAGAGGGAAAGGGGGGTCTGCTTGCCCCCTCCTCACCTGGCGCTTGCTGTCGGGCTCGATGGGGTAATTGCAGTGCTCACAGATGTCGATGTTCTCGATCCAGTCCTCGTCATAGTCTGAGCTGCAGCAGCAGCCCATGGTGGCTGCAGGGGGAGGAGAGATGACGAAGGAAGCCTTTGGCCCCCCCCAGCCCCAGCCCTGCCTCTCATCCCGCTCCAGCATGTCCCCATCCCCGCGTCCATCCGTCCGTCTGGCTGCCCACATCGCATGGCCCATCCCACCCAGGTCCTCTGCTGAACTGCGGGCATCCCCTGACTCTCCATCACCAGCCATATTTCCTCCTAATTTGGTTCTGGCTTTGTTAATTAAAACCACTGAAGGCAATTAGTTCCTAGCCTGAGGCTCCCCTTTCCCACTGGCACAGCCTGGCGGTGCCTCCTTCGCCAGCTCCTTCCCACCCTGCAGCCCTTGGGCCGATCCCTCCCTTCTCCGTCTAGTTAACAAGCTAATCATGACTATCCCATTAGTAATTAATACATCCTTGCCTGGCCCTGCATTGTGTTTTTTTTCACGAGGTTTGGCTGGACCAGGCGCCTCCCCGGCCCTAAAAGCGGCTCCTGGGGTCAGAGGCGGATGCGAGCGCTCCCCCACCCACGCGACATCGCCTCCGATTTCCTTCTCCCCGGGCTCTCGATAGCCCTCCCCGCCCCGTGCATTCGGCCCTGTTGCTGTGCTCCTGCTTCTCCTGCGTCAGGGATGGGCTTTAAACCCCCATCCCTGCTCAGGGTCCCCTCACCCTCGGCAGCTCCCCCCCAAAACGTCCCCAACCTCAAGCGTCAGCCCTGGCCACGGTGACACCAAGCCGGCGTAGGGTTCCTGGCACCGCAGCGTGGGCACCGGGGTAGCCCGGCAGCGATGCCACAAGCGTGGCGTGGGCTCTGCCCCCCGGCCAGCTCTCGTCTTCTCACAGAAGCCCAGCATGGCACGGAGCCGGGAGCCTCGGCAATGCGTCATGTGGAAACAGCGGCCCACGGCCCTGAAAAAATCTCTTCCACAGAATCCCCCACGCCTACGCCACCGGGATTTCTCTCCACCAAGACCTGGCCCCCAAACCCTCTTTTCCAGGCTCTGCCAGGGGCTCTGGGGGTTCTTTGGGGGCCCCGGTGTGGTTTCCGCAGGCGCGGGGTGCCAACGGCAGGGCTGGGAGCCCCGCGCCGCCAGGAGCCAGCCCAGGTGTCTCTGCCCCCGGCACCAAAATCAGCGGCCGCTTTCACAAACGCCGAGCGTCAGCTCTTATCTGGCAGCGAGACGGTGCAGCTGCGGGGGTCCCCGTCCCCGCCGTGCCCTGCAGCGAGCCAGGTCCTCGTTGGGCTGGCTGAGCCCCGGGAGCCGCTTTGCTGGGAGATGCCGGCACCGCCGGCAGTGTTTTCTCCTTGGTTTCCTACGCGGGAGCCATTGCAGGGCTGCGTTCTCACAAGTGCACACATAAATCCACCTCTCTGCGTGACGCTGGGGAGGGCACGGCAGCGGGGGCTTCGTTTGAGGGGGTACCCCCATGGGCAGCTGGGGACACAGGGAAGAGCCTCCCACGGGGTCCCCAGGGAGGGTGTGGGGTCCCCAGGGTGCTGCCAGCCCCCGGAGCCGCCAGCCCCGGCCATCAGAGGCTGCTGCAAGCCAGAACCCCCCGTCCCGCGCTGCCAGGGCTGGTTTTGCAAACCAGGAGCCCCTTCCCTTGGGGACAGCGTGGCTGTTTCAGCATCTGCAGCAGTGACACGGTGGCCATCCCCATAGTGCCACCTCGGGCTGGCCACCAGCACAGTGGCCGACGGAAGCGGCGCCGATGGGCGAGTTTGCAGACGAGCGAGGCCCCCCCGCGTCACGCGATGCTGCTCTGGGGACTCAGAGGCTGAAAACCACCCTGGTGCCTTCAGCTTCTGGTGACACCGATTTGGGAACCTCTCTGGCACCCGCGGAGGGGCTGGGCCATGCCGCGGTACCCCACGGCAGGCAGGAGGAGCGGGCAGGGCCCCGGCCATGCCCATGCCCACCCCCAGCACGACCCCGGGCCCACAGAGGAGAAGCCCCCGCTCCCCCAGACCTGCCCGCAGCCCGTCAAACGCCTTTACCGAAGGCGAGAGATGCCAGGAGGTGTTTTTTCCTTCCTGCACGAAGCCAGGGTGGGGAGGGAGGTGCTGCTATTGTGCCTTTTTTTTTGTTGTTTTTTTTCTTCTTTCTTATGTACTGAAGCCACAGCGTAATTTCCACCCAGCAGCCGTTTCACCTGCGCGGTGCGAGGGCCATGCCGGTGACACGGGGCGTTTGAAGTCAGGTTTTTTGCGACGGCATCTGTGCAACCGAATTTCTCGTGCGGAGGCTGCCTGGGAGGGCCGTGTGGGCGCCCCTGCCCCGCGCCTCGCCGTGTCCCCGGGGACGTGTCTGCACGGGCGCAGGGTGTGCACACGCGTCCTTGCATGGCCACGTACGTGCCTCTCCCCGGCTCTGCTCGGGAGCGTGCCCGGACCCCCCGGCTCGTCCCGCGGCGCTGCCCTGTGCTGGCCCTTCCGCACACGCTGCTCCGGCCGGGCCCGTTGGTTTGCTCGCAGGCGTGGGCGGGCGTGAGGAGGGCTGAAGGCTGGGCTGACCCTGTCCCTGATGCTCTTCAAGGCTCACCGGGGTGCCCCGGATGTCCCCGGGCCAGCTGTGACCCAGCTGGACGTTCAGCCCCGCGCTGGCGTAGCCTTGTGGAGACCACGGCCCCCAAGCTGCCATCGCAGGGGAGAGGTGTTTGCACTGAGACAGCACCGAAACCGGGCGTATCTCAGTGTCTGAACCCCCCAAACTGGCCAGCGGACCCCAATGGACCGGTGCTAAACCACTGCCTGGCCTTGGGGACAAAACTCCCACTCTGCACTGGAAATGGGGGCTCGGGGAGAGCCCAGCGAGGTGGCCAGCACTCCCACCCCAGACAGGGTCCCCAGGCAGGCAGAGGGCATCGGGGCAGGAGCTTTCATCCCACCTGGGAATCCACAGAGGAACGGGGAGCACAGCCCCACTCCCCCCATCCCTCACCCCAGCACCAGCGCTCACGGCCCCCCCAGTGACGAGCCCAAACCCCCATTTCCATCCCTCCGAGGGGCAACGTGGAGAGTGCAAGGGGAACCCCCACCCTCCGCAGGCACTCGGGTGGTCCCCAGCTCCCATCCGGAGGCTGCGAACCCTCTCGCCCCCAGGTCCCCGTTACCTGTTGGCAGCGAGGCGAGGACCAGCGGCGCTCAGACTCCCATGGTCCGGCAGCAGGACTGAAGTCACCGTCCCCGCTCACGTCCTCTCCATCCCTGGCAGGAGCGCGGCGACCCTCTGGGGAGCAGAGCCGAGCCCCCCGCACGCGGGCGCGCGCTCCCTGCCACCGCCGCTCGCTCTTGCTCGCCGTCTGCCCTGGTTTCCTGCCTCATGAGCAAACTCTAGAGAAGCTGGTTCGCAGCTCGCGCACAACCGCAAGAGCTAGTGACAAACCCCGATGGCTTCCTGCCATCCCTGGCAAGAAAGGTCCCTGCTCTGGGTGCCCCTGGCCACCAGTCCCCAGGGACCGGGTGGCCAAGGGGATGCTCAGCCCCTGGGCCGGCGGGGGAGAGGGGTCCCACGGGCTGGGAGGTGTGCTGCGGGGGGCCAGGCTGGCAGGGGCATGCACCAGCTGCCCCGACCCCGTCGGACCCTACACAGCTTGTGGGACTCATCCTGCACCCAGCACCCCCCGCTTCAGCTGTCGCCACCGGGTCACCCCAGACCCCGGCACTGGCAGTGACAGTGGCTGAAGCCGAGGGGACACGCCGTGCCCCGGCCCAGCTGCCAGCCCTGTGCTTTTGGAGACGGCTCTGAGCAGAGCAACCACAACGCTATTGTCTTGGCTTTTGCGATCAAACACGAAGCCGCAGGTACCTGCCGGCTGCTCTGCGGAGGCAGGGGCAGGAAGCCCAGCAGCGCCCGGGGAGGCTGCGGCAGCCGGGGGGGCACCATGGCAGTGGCAACACCCAGCGCAGCATCCCCCCTGGCAGGGACGTTTCCCAGGGGCAGCCGCGCAGCCCCGCTCCCGTCGTGCTCGCCAGTGCCACGGGTGCCGCAGGGATGGCGGGGAGCGCTGCCAGGCCCTGGGGTGTGCCGCAGCCTCGGGGCGCACCTCGGGCTCTCCCCGTGTCCTGCTGCTACCCCAGGGAGGAGAAGCGGCCCCCGAAATTATCCCTGGGTCACTCCACAACTTCCCCGGCTCACCCCACAGTTTCCCCTGCATGCCTTGCAAAAAGCATTCTATGAAAGTCACATCCCCGAGCGGCAACTTCTTCCTTCAGGGTTTGGTGTTAATGAAGGAAGGGAAAAAACCCAAAGCAAACCCCTCTGGTGAGGGCAGCGTTGCCAGCCCCCGCTGGCACCACCCCCAGGGTCCCTCCTGCCCCCGGTGCAGCGCTGCAGGGGGTCGGGAGATGGGGCAGGATGGGGGCATGGGGGCTGACGAACCCTGAGCACGGCCCCTGACACCTCCCGGCCTCAAGCCTCAAAAACAACCCCTCCATTCTCAGCCAGTTCAGTGACGAGCGTTTCCTGACACGGCGCAGTCCAGGGCACCCACCCGCTGCAGGGGCGCCCGGGGAGAGGCTGGCAATGAGGTCCTCGAAGCAGAGATGCTATCTCCCCCGCACGGCACCGTCCTGCTGCAGAAACCCGTGAGAAGCCGCCCACGCCATGAGCCAGAGCCCCAGGGAGCAGGGCAGCACCATCCCTCCTGCCACCCCCGTGTCCCCCACTGCCACGGGCCGGGAGCCACATCTGGAGGCACAGGCAGGTGCCCGGGTACATGCAAAAAAAGGAAAAAACA
This sequence comes from Larus michahellis, assembly GCF_964199755.1. Classification (NCBI taxonomy): domain Eukaryota; kingdom Metazoa; phylum Chordata; class Aves; order Charadriiformes; family Laridae; genus Larus; species Larus michahellis. The sequence continues at coordinate 669,431 of NC_133914.1, read as the reverse complement.
TCAGCTCTCACCTTCACCTCCTTTTATTCCTCCTCAAAGGGCTGGTCCCCACCTTTTCCACTGTGGCTGACCCCACCGTCCTTAGAGACAGGGCACTGGGTGCCCCAAAACACCCTGTGCCCAATGGGGATGGTGGCATTTCCCATGTCACTGTGGCACGGCATTGTCCCCGCGGCAGGGCTGGCAGCACCATGGCTCCGCACCGCCCGCCCCGAGGGACCTCAGCCCCGGCAGCAGCTCCACGGTCCCGGAGGCATTTTGGGAGGGATGCTTGAGCCCTGCCGGGTCCGGATGCACCCACGGCTGCCCGTGGGGTCCCGCCGTGCTCAGCAGAGGGAGAACCGTCGGGAGTTGATGTTCATGCGGGTGACGCCGATGTGCTTGAGCGGCATGGAGAGCAGGAAGGCGGCCTTGGGTGGGATGTTGCAGAGCAGGTCCGAGTCTTCCTCGCAGCCTTCGAGGCCGAAGGTAGCGTCGTCCAGCATCTCCTTGTGCCGGTGGCAGGCCTGCTCCACCTTCAGCCGGTGCAGCTGCGCCCGCAGGCGCATCAGCTGCTGCGCCAGGCGCTGGTCGGCAGCCTGCATCTCCTGCTGCGCGGGGACACGGGCGTCAGGACGGAGCGGGACCGGCCGCGGGGTCAGCTGCCTGGGCAGCGGGGCTGGGGCTTGGCCAGGGCACAAACCCAGTGGGGGCCACCCGCACACACGGCCCCGGGGTCAGCACAGAGCCCCCAGCCCCAGGGCGGGCACAGGGTCTGTGCCGGGGTCAGCTCAGGTGCCCCTGGGTTTGCACCCGTGTGGCTGCTGCTGCCCGTGCCACCGTCTGAAAGCCACCGCAGCGGTGCCACACTGGTGAAGTCCAGCACAGCCGTGCCACCAGCAGAGCAGGCAGGAGGGGGGGACAAGTGCAGACCCTGATAGAGCTGTGACCTCCCTGCAGATCCCCGTCCCGGTGGCCAAATGCCTCTGCAGGTGGCCCGGGATGGCCAGATCCCAGCACTGCGCAGGGGACACGGGCAGAGCTGTGGCACCACAGAGCCACACTCACCTTCCACAAATCCACGTACATCGGCCGTGCTGGGCAAAGGGGCAAAGTCCTCTGCTGTGGCTGGAGCACCCTGGCCCCGGCACATCCCGTCACCGCTGCGTGGGGTCGGGCTGGAAGCGCTCCCTCTGCACGGAGGAGCCCCGTGGCCCCATCCCTGCTCTGGGGCTCAGCCCCTGCCCACCCCTCCTGCCCCCCATCCCACCAGCACCTACTCACCAGCTCCGTCCTGAGCCACTCCAGAGCCTCCTCCATGGTGGCAAAGCCACATACGCTGCCGTCCCGCTTGTCCTCGGGGTGCCCTGGGCTCTGCTCTGCCCCCCGCGCCCCCCCAGGGGTCCGGCTGCCCCAGGGCTGTCCCCGTACCCGGGCTTCCCACTCCAGGTAGGACGGTCTCCTCGTCTGCAGCTTCAGCTTGGCCGTCAGCGCCTTCACGCCGTCCAGGCCCTCCTCCTCCCAGCTGGGCTCCTCTTCCCCCAGCTCCTTGAACTTCAGCTGGCCAAGGGGCATGGTGGCACCCACCACAGCCCCCCCGGAACCCGCGGGTGACCTCTCTGCCCTTCGAAGCCCCCGTGCAAAGGGGGGCTGTGCCCCCGCAGGGTGAGGAGCGCCCTGGCCACCGACAGCCACCCGCTCCCTGCAGCCGCACCCCGAGTCCCGGCTGTTTATTCGCCCCCAGGAGCAGAAAGGCTGGGGACGCCCAGGACAAGGCTAATGGGCAGGAGCTCTCCGTACCCAGCGGAGAGCAGAGGAGGGGTTTTTGGTTTTGTTCGGTGCCGGTTTGGGGTTTTTTTTGTATTTTTGGGTTTGGTGGTTGGTTGTTGTGTTTTTTTTTCCTTTTCTTTTCATTTTTAGCATTATTGTCTCCAGCTGGGAGGAGACTGCCCGTTCCCTGGGAGGAAGCCTTCACCGGGACGCACTGGCAAGGACGAGCGGGGATGATTTATCTCCGGCCGCCGCCGCCCTCCCGCACCCGGCCGGGGCCGGGGGGGAGCGGCAAAAAAAGCCCAAGGAAGGAAAAAGAACCGGGGGGGGGACGGGGGACGGGGACACACGGGGAGAGGAGCCGGGGGGCAGCCGGGGTCCTGCATCCCGGACGGGCCCTTAAGGTGGAACCGGGGCAGGATCCGGACGCTGCCCGCCCCCCCCAACGGCCCCGCTCCCGCCCGGCGGAGCCGCCCCGGGGCCGGGCCACCTTAAACCCGACATCCGCCGGGCGCCGCGCCGAGCCGCCGGCGTGCGGGGTGTGCGGGGCATCGCCCGCCCGCACCCGGCGCCCCGCCTGCACCCCGAGATCAGTGCTTGCACCCCAGCATCCCCCGCCTGCACCCCGAGGTCGCCGCTTGCACCCCACAGTCTCCTACTGGCACGCTGAGGTCTTTCTTTGCACCCCAGCCTCCCCTGCTTGCACCCCAAGATCCCTGTTTGCTCGCTGATGTCCCCTGCTTATGCCCGACAGCTCTCTGTCTGCACCCTGAGGTCCCTGCTTGCACCCCACAGTCTCCTGCTTGCACCCCGAGATCCTTCCTTGCACCCCAACGTCCCCTGCTTGCACCCCAAGATCCCTGCTTGCTCCCCGCGGTGTCCCACTTACCCCCCGAGATCCTTCCTTGCACCCCGAGCTCCCCGCTTGCACCCTGAGGTCCCTGCTTGTGCCAACAGTTCCCTGTCTTCACTCTGAGGTTCCCCCTCTTGCACCCCGAGATCCCGCTTGCACCCCACAGTCCCCCACAACCGCCCGGAGGTCCCTGCCTGCTGCCGAGCCCCACAGGTAAGCACAGGGGTGGCTGGGGCAGGCGGTGCTGCCAGCCGCCCACCCTCCTCCTCCTCACCCAGGGCGCTTGGCAGCAGCTCCTGCTCCATCCCCAGGCCCAGGGGTGGCCGTGGGTGCAGGCAGAGCCCCTGGGAGCCAGGGTCGGGCTGGTGACGGGGGTCTGGCAGCGTTTGACGCAGCGCTGTACAGCCCCAGCGTGGGCAGGAGAGGACCCGGAGCTGCTCCCTGCGAGGCAGCGGTTCCATTTTCACAAGCCACCAAAAATCCGCCCCCCCTGCAGCGCAGCCAGCACCAGGCACGGGGTACCCAGCTCAGGGTCTGGGCACTGCTGGGGAGCCCAGAGCCAGCTCGGCCCCCTCTGCCCCGTGCCTCAGTTTCCCCATCTGCGATGACAGCATTGCCGGGGGAGGAAATAAGTCACGCTGCCCCGCGTTTTGCAGTGAGGAAGCTCCATACGCTATAGGTGACAACGTAAACACGAAGAGGGGGGGTGAGGCCATCGGGCCCAGAGTGACGCAGAGGGAAGGGGGGGGTTTCCAGGCTGGGCCGTACTGCTGCAGGATTTCCCCTTTCTCCTTCCAGCCCCGCGGCAGCCGCCCTCCCTCTGCCCGGCCAAGGCAGGCTGCGCCGGGGCTTGGCGGCCACCGGCACCGCCATGGAGTTCTCCGAGCTGATCAAGACGGCGACGGTGGAGAGCGTGCTGCTGTCCTGCACGGGGCTGCCGGCGGTGAAGGGCACCCTGTGTATCACCAGCCACCACCTGCTCCTCTCCTCCTGCCCCGGGGGGGACGCCCAGCCCGGCACCGTGGAGCTCTGGCTGCTCATCCGCAACGTGGACGCCGTGGAGAAGAGGTGGGTCTCTCCCCACGACCAGCCCCACGCTCCCTTCCAGCGGTGTCACCCCTGCCGTTGCTGGGGGACATTCCCCACTGCTCTCCCAGCGCCTGCGGCAGGGCACGGCCACTCCACGGCACTGCCTGCCGAGCCTCGTCCCTCCTCTTCCTCACTGCCCGCGCCGGGGACATTTGCGGCACCGGGCATTGACCTCCTCTTCTCCTCCCTGCCTCAGAGTGCAGAATTTAGGCTGGTACCAGCCCCCCCGGACTAGTGACTGCCCACGGGACACCAGGTTTGGCTTTTAACACTCTCTTGGCTCTGCTATCCCGCCCGGCTTCATGCGAACCAGTGAGGCACCCGCCGGGCCCCGGGTGGAAATCCCGGCTTCAGACAGGCCACCCATGCCAGAGGAGAGCCAGCGATTCGGCACCCACACGGCACAGCCCTCCCGCTTCGCCCCGCTCGGCTCTCCCCGGTGAAAAGGGCAGCTCTGTCGGACGTCTGTCGCATGTCCGTCTGTGTCCACAGACCTACAGCCAGCCCTGACCCCCTCCTGCCTCCCCCAGGCTCGCCGGCTCCTCCGGCACCATCACGCTCCGGTGCAAAGACCTGAAGGTGCTGCAGCTGGAGATCCCGGGCATGGAGGAGTGTCTCAACATTGCCAGCTCCATCGAGGTGAGCTCCCGGAGAGCCCGGCCCGCGCCGTGCCGGGGCGCAAAGGGTTGGCAGGAGAAAGCGGGCGCCTGCAGTGTTTGCTCTCGCTCTGTCATTAACGTGGGTAAACACCAGCTCCCGGACAGCCTTGGCAGCGGGGGCCCATGGAGCTGGTGGTGCCAGCACCGGCCTGCCCTGCCCTCGCTTGCGGCTGGGATGTGGCCGGGAGCGGGGAACAGGGATGGGGTTTGCAGAGCCCTGGGGACACGGTGGGGACATCCCCACCCCTGACCAGCTCCACCTTTGCTCCCGCTCCAGGCCCTCTCCTCGGTGGACTCCGTGATGATGATGTACCCGTTCTTCTACAGACCCCAGAACCTGAGGCTCGAGGAAGGATGGCGCCTTTTCCCCCTCGAGCAGTACTTCCAGCAGATCGCCTCGCAGGTGAGCCTGGAAGGGAGAGACCCGGCTGGGCTGGGAGGAGAAGTGACCCCCCCCACCCGCACCGGGCTGCCCCCGACCCCGCATCTCCCCCAGACGAGCCAGTGGCGGCTCAGCGACGTGAACCGGGATTTCACCACCTGCCCCACGTACCCCCCCGCCGTCATCGTGCCGGCAGCGGTGGGTGATGACGCCTTGCGGAAGGCTGCCCGATTCCGGCAGGGCGGGCGGTTCCCCGTCCTCAGCTATTACCACCCCAAGAACGGCACTGTGAGTCCATCTCATCCCACCCCTCGTCCCCTCTTCCCCCACCGCCAGCCCCTGGGCAAAGGCAGCTTGAAGCCCCCCCATCCTGTGGGGTTCCCCCAGTGCACCCCACTCGCTGCCCGCCGTCCCCCACCCCGCAGGCGATGCTCCGCAGCAGCCAGCCGCTGACGGGCCCCAACCGAAAGCGCTGCCGCGAGGATGAGATGCTGCTGGGGGCGGTCCTGGATGAGGGGGAACGGGGGTTTATCATCGACACGCGGTCAGCCCAGGCGGCGAAGCAGGCTCGGATGACGGGGGGGGGCACGGAGCCCAAGTCGTCCTACCCACAGTGGAAGAGGCTGCACCGGCCCTTGGAACGGTGAGGAGCTGTGCTGAGGCCTGGTGCTCTCATGACATGGGTGATCACGCTGCCCTGACAATGGCACGGGGACTCCAACCCCTCCCCAGAAGAACATCACCAAGCCCCCTGATGCCACTTTCCTCCCCTCCCAGAGGCCGCCCGCTGCAGGAGAGCTTCATTAAGCTGGTGGAAGCCTGTAACGACGCCTCGATCAACATGGACCGGTGGCTGAGCCGGCTGGAGAGCAGCCGCTGGCTGAGCCACGTCAAGGCGGCGCTGAGCACGGCCTGTCTGGCCGCACAGTGCATGGACAGGTCAGGGGGGGCTGCCGCCCCACGGCCCCCGTTCTTCCCCTTGCAACGCTGTGTGGCACAAACCTCGGGCGCCGTCCCGGGCTCGCTGGCATCGCCCCCATGGCCCGCATTTGCCCACAGGGAGGAGGCCAGCGTGCTGGTGCACGGGGCGGAGGGGACAGACACCACGCTGCTGGTGACGGCGCTGGCCCAGGTGATCCTGGACCCGTCCTGCCGCACACTGGGGGGCTTCCAGGGGCTGCTGGAGCGGGAGTGGATCGAGGTGAGACCCGCGGTCCCAAGGGGGCTGAGGACCCGAGCCCAGCTGGGCACCCCCAGCTCCCTTCACCCCCATTATCCCCCCTCGGGGGTCCCGCAGGCTGGCCATCCCTTCCACCTCCGCTGCGCCCGCTCTGCCTACTCCCACGCGCGGCTGAAGCAGGAGGCACCGCTTTTCCTCCTCTTCCTCGACTGCGTATGGCAGCTGAGCCGCCAGTTCCCCTTCTCCCTGGAGTTCAGCGAGCGCCTCCTCCTCACCCTCTTCGACAACGCCTACGCCTCCGCCTACGGCACCTTCCTCTGCAACAACGAGAAAGAGAGGCGAGTGGGACGGGAGGGCTTCCCTGCCTTCACACCGCCGGGCAGGGCAAAGCCAAGCCCCCCCTGTCAACTGGGGCAAACTCGGCCCCATGGCCACTGGCAGGGAGTGAAACGCGCCTCGACTCTCCCGTAGGTGCCTGTGTAAAGTGAAGGAGAGCACGCACTCCCTCTGGGCCTGGCTGAACCAGCCTGGGGAGAAGAAGAAGTACCTGAACCCTCTCTACTCGCACAACGCCCTGGTCATCTGGCCCTCCGTCGAGCCCCAGAGCATCCAGCTCTGGCAGGGTAAGCCGCGTCCAGCGCTCTCAAGACCCGCCTTCAGCTCCCAGCTGGGCTGGGCGAGGGAAATCAGGAAAGCTGCTCTGCTTTCCCCACTCTCGACAGGGCTGCGGCACGGCTGAAGTAACACACAGCCCCTTCTCTCCTAGGTTTATTCTTCCGATGGATCCGTTCATCCCAGTACCTGGATGAGGCCTGGGCAGAGATCCAGCGCTTACTAGAGGGCAACAATCCTCCCGTCAAGGAGAACGCGGGGAACAGGCTGAGACGGTCCCTCTCCGACCCCGCTGCCCAGACGGAGAACAAAAGATGAACGGCAGAGTGGACAATTTGGTCCCCGTGGGCTGCCGGGCCCGAGGTGACACCGCAGCTTTCAGCGGGAAGCGCTGTGCAGGACACAGCCCCGCGGAGGCCCGCTCTGGGAGGGGGGGACAGACTCCGGGCCGCGCAGACTGAGTTGTTTCAGTAAAGTGGTCTCGCAGCCCACGCCTGCTTTTCTGCTCTTACATAGGGGCAGGAGCAGCCCCGCTCCCTCGCAAGCAGGGCTCCTGCCCGCTCTCCTGCCCAGCAGGATTTCAGCAGCACTCGGACCGGGGCTGACGGCGGAGCAGAAGGGCAGGAGGCAGCGGGAGGTCGATGTGCCCAGCAGCATCAGCCTCCGGCAGCTTCCGTCGCGACCTGCCTGGCTCACAGCCCCTGCCAGGCGCAGTGCACACAGCAAAAACTAAGGAGAACACGCTGAACCAGCAACACCCTCTCCACAAAGGGCGCGCTGGCTGCAGCTTAAGTGCTGCATCAGTCGCTCCGAGCTGGGAGCCAGCTTGGGAAATCTACCCTTGAACCCAGTTTCGAGGAAGGAAAGAGATAGAAACCACCCCTCCAGACGGACAGGCACAGGGCGAGAGGGCTGGAAGGACGAGGATTTGCAACACAAGCATCCTAGCGCAGGAAATAACTGTTCCATGAGGAAAGTTGGCTCAGGGTCAGTCCAGCAAATAAACAAAGCAGCAGAACTGGGCGCGTGTGTGTCATCTGGAAAACAATGACTGGCTGCTGCGCTTCCAGCCTGTTCACACTTCAGGGCCAGACCCGCAGCAAGGCGGCAGATCCTCCCCAGGACAGAGTTGACCTGGGGCGGGCAGAGGCCCCAGGAGTCGCAGCACTGCGCTCTGCCCACGGGCGGGAGCAAGGCACTGCCAGCAGAGCCAGGGAAGCAAAGCGCTCAGGTTAATTTTGTTCCAGACTGAAAAAAAAAAAAACACCCAACAGAGGTGCTTTTCCTTGTGTTTATAAAAGATTTCTATTTATTTCCTGATGATTTTTTTTCTTCTCCCCTGATGTATAAATATGCCCAGCAGGGCAGGAAGCTAGCATCCCCCGGGGCGGGCAGGCAGCCAGCCCAACTCCCTCCCTCGCCTTCACCACCTCCCCTGAAAGCCAGTCCAGTCCTGCCCTTTCGAGCCGGTTGGGTTTCTGGTTCCCCACCTTCACACAACCCCCGAGTTTGCTGCTAACTGCTTCCCGCTGCCTCCCGTGGAGCAGACTAACGTCAGGCCTCACAACAGTTCTGCGCAGGAGCCGATGGACTGGCAGAGGAGAGGAAGTCCTCCTTTAAGCTTCAAATTCAAACTCAAAATACTGGGGATCAAAGTAATGGATGCGAACGTAGCCATCCTCACCGCCGCTGCTGTAACTGTACGGGAGGAAAGACAAGATAAAGTCACCGATGTTGTCAGGAGCTCCCAGTGTCTAGGTTTATACCAAACAGTGTGAAGTCTGTTCTCGCAACGCCCTCCAGAAACTAATAAAGGAGTCATGATACAAAAAAAAAAGTATGTGACGCAGCCAAAATGCAGGACAGGTGTAAATGTGAACCCCCCACCAGGGGGGAGGAAGCAGGGCTGGAATGGGAGAACGAAGGAAGGTGCTGGCTCTGTTCCTGCTGCAGAGCTCCTGTGAGCCCTGCCATATCCTGACCAAAAGGTGGGCTCTGCAGCTGGGGGATGCCGCAAGGGCCACAGAGATCCTCACCTCTTCCCGTCGGGGTGAAACGCAACGCTATTTATCGGACCGAAGTGACCCTTCACTCTGCCAAACTCCTCTTCAAAAGCCAAGTGGAAGAACCTGGGAGAAGGAAGATTTAAATTATCACAAGTCGTCAGGAGCCTGGTTAGGGACACAACCAGGGTTTCCTCAAAAAAACCTCTGCAAGTTTAATGACTCCAACACCGCCAGGAGAAACATGCTCTGGGACAAGCACCCCTGGGCTGTGAGGAGTCCTCCAGGTGAGGACTTGACCCTGCCAAAGGAAAGGGACCAACCTGGCCTCAAACTTGCCGATCCTGGTGGAGGTTGTGGTCACATCCATGGCCTCTTGCCCACCACCAAGCACAACCTGCAAAGGAGAGAAGCCACAACACTCCGCTCAGCCAGGAGAGGAGGGAGACGAGCCTTGGGGAAGCCTCCTGCTAACCCAGCAGACCCCACAAATTCATGAGCAGGCCTGACTCCAGCCCCAGAGAAGTTCCTGCCTCCCAAACACACTCGCTTGAGGACCAGAGGACACAAAGCCTTGTCCCCTGCACCAGATCACAGCAAAGTTTCCCAGATCCCTCCCACGGTCATGTTTTTTTGCTGGACTGGCAACACTCTGCCTTCCAGATACCTGGGACAATGCAGGAGTCACAGGAAGACCGTTACAATGAGTGAGCTCATTCTTACATGATCAAAAATGGGCGAGAGTGCGGCAGAGTTCACCGGTCGCTCTGTCCGGAACGTCTTCAAATGCTCAAGTGTCGTGCAATCAAATAGCTAGGAAGCAAAAGGGAGAGAGTTGTTCTGCAAGAAGGCTGGCAGCCCAGTTAACTCACACAAATCTGGCTGCTAGCCCTCACCTGGGCAGATGTTAGCTCTACAGTCACCCAAATCCCAAAAACATTTCCCCAGAATCCCAAAATACTGGCCTAAGGTAAACTTCACCTCTATCACCTTCCAGAGGTAGCAAACTGCAGCATTTATTTTGACAATGTTGTTTCCAATGCCTGGTCCTTAATTTAACGTGGTGGCACCTCCGCTTTCTCGATGAACTTTCCCCTTAAGCTTTGACTTTACACTTACTCAAACTCCTAAGGAGCAAACCCCTGCGATGGCCAAGGCCCTGAGCAGAGGTCCTGCAAGCAAGTATCGACAGTCCACCGCACTTCCGATGGGAAGCCTCACCTTGGCTGTGTTGTCCTTGGAGGCAGTGATGAACATGGTCATGTCCCTGGAGGTCTGAATATCGTTGATTTGCTTGGTGTGCTCCTTGATGTTTGAAAGCTGCTCCCCTGACTGAAGGGTAAAGAAGGTAGTTTCAGCGTGCTGCCAAGTGAAGTGAGCGTACACGCAACCTCTCCATTAACAACAATTCAGGAGATGCTGTCTGCAGCGGGGCAGATGCTGGTATATCAGCCTTGCTTAAGGGAGTCGGATATTTTAACTATCCTTTCATGAGGCTGCTGGTTTGAGCCAAAAAGCCCATATTCCATCCCATGACCACAACAGGAATGCTGCGATATCCTCCCCCAAGCACCGCTGCCCGAGGGAGATGCTGTTCCTTATCAGACTGACCTTGGCACTGAACTGGTTCAGCTCCCCGCTCTCATGTCCGGCGATGATGAACTCTCCCAGAGGGCCCCACACAGCACTGGTGATTTTAGAATCACTGCAGGGGATTTTCATGTAAGGCTCGTTGTTCTCTGCAGGAAGGAAGGAGACAGACAGACAGACACAGTGGCACCAGCTCCAGTGATCAACACTTCCCCTTTTTCCCTGGTGCAGGCACGGATTCCTCACCGATCTGGCTGGGGTCCCGGAGGTCAAAGAAGCTCACAAAACACTGATATCCCATCTGCTTGTCCGTGGAAAACATGATGATGTTTCCTCCGAAGTCAAAGCCACACGTCCTCACCGCTGAGCTGGTCTTCACCAGAGCGAGCTGCTTTCCTGAACACAGAACAGAAACCATCACTTCACCGGGTAATTTATCGCAAGGTTAGTGAAAACGAGCAGCTGAACGGCAGGGTCAGAGGGAGGATGAGAGCATCGGGCGTAGCCGACAAGCAGGTTCGGTGACCTGCAAGCTCTAACTGCACACTTTGACTACTTGGGCGGTAAAGTGAGTAAATTCACTAAATATTCACTAGAATATTTATATACACAAATCCTCCCCTCCAGCAGCCTGAGTTCGGATTCAGACCTCTTTCAGAGGGGCGAACAAGCACACGCTACACTGACACCACACGCTCCTTAGGCTTAGCAGCCCTCACAGCAGGACAGAGCTGACGCTAACGCAGGTACGTGGGAAGAGCAGAGTCTTACCCGTTTCACAGTCCCAGAGCCGACAGCTGTTATCCGCAGAGCCAGTGAGCACATGTCGTGTGTCCCCTACGTCACCAGTTAGGGAATATCAGCACGTTCTCAGCCCCAAAAAGCTACATCTAAATTCCCAGAGAATATTTACACACAAGATTAAAAAAGTCGTACTACACAGAGATTGGACAAATTCCATTCCAGGACCAGCAATACTCCAGTACAGACACGGAGTCCCAGTCCTCCCATTACAAAACCCACAACCTTCCTCTTGAAATATTGAAGAAAAAGGTTCCAGCTCTTGCATTAACTCAACCTTTGCACGGTTTGTCTCTGCTACCTGCTGCCCACACTGAAGATGGAAGATCTTATGCAACTCGGACACCTTCCCTGAGCTCCCAGAGCCACCCCAGCAAAAGCAATGGTGCACAAACAAGAAAAGACGGGGCACGCAGCACACGTCATTCCACACAACAGCCTGGGAAGGAAAATACCCAAAAAGACAGAGTAAGGAAAAGACAGCAGAAGGGTTAGACACACTATCCTCTTCAAGAGAAAAGAGTGCAGCAGCTGAGAGGGAGGAATGAGCTCGAGTGAATCACCGTAAATAAAACGTATGGGACAGACAAATTGGTTTCTGCGCTCAAAGGATACAGTCTGCATCCACGCACCAGACGGCTCCCGTGTGGCCGTTGTAGGTGCCGAGCCTCTCTCCGTTCACCGAGTACCAAACATTGACAATCTGTGAGACGAAAACAGCCAAGCACCCGGCGCATTAATTAATGGGACTGATGAACCGCTCGATTATCGCGGGGGGGGGGGGGGGGGGGGGCGGTTTTCACGACGGGCACTCACGGGATCCTTGGCCACGGTGAAAAGCAAGTCACCCTCCCGGTTGTACTTGATCTGCGTGATGGAACGCTCATGGCCCTGCAGCAGGATCGGCTTCTACGAGGGGGGAGACGCCATTTAATGCCTCAGGCGAGGCACGGCCTCAGCCCCCGGGCCGGGGATCCCGGGCCACGGGGGCGTCGGGGGGCGGCATTTTGCCGCCCCCCGACGCCCCCGTGGCCCGGGATCCCCGGCCCGGGGGCTCTGCACGGTGCGACCACCGGTCACCACCCCCGGCCCGCCCCGGCCCCGCTCTCACCATGGCGGCAGCGTTGAGGCAAGAGAGCCGGCCGATCGCTTCCGGGTCAGAGGGTGCGGCGGACCGGAAAGACGTCACCGTCGCTATGGCGCCCGTGGGTGAGCTTCCGGGGCTGTGAGGAGAGTCTGGCGGGCGGGGAAAGGGTCTGCCCTGAGCGGGAGAACGGGGGCGGGGGGTTCCCTCGGGAAAGGAAACAGACACCGGCTGGACCCCTGAGGGGGGACGTGGCGACGGGCTGGGCCCCGGAGGGGGTCTTCCCTGAGGGGGGAGCAGGGCCGCGGCCTGGCCCCCGCTGAGGGGGATGTGGCCTTGGGTTTGGTGTGCTGTGGGGTCTCCCCTGAAGGGAGAAAGTGGCCACAGGAGGAGCGTGGCCACGGGCTCGGCTAGCTGAGGTGTTCTCCTCCAGTGAGCGTGGCCGCAGGTTGCGTATGTAAATATCCTAGTGAATATTTAGTGAATTTACTCATTTTACTCCTCTGTGAGGGGCCTTCCCTGAGGGGTCCGTGGCTGCAGGCTGGGCTTGCTGCAGGGTTTATCCCCGAGGGGAATGGGGGAGCAGGCCCAGCGCAAGGCCCTTCACGGTGGGAGACAGCAGTGAGCTGGGCTGGTGAAGGCTGTCCCTGACAGGGGATGCTGGTGGACCAGCTCTCCCCCACCTCTGTGGGAGATGAGGGTGGGCTGAGCCGGTGCGGGCCCTCCAAGGACGGTTGTGGTGGTTATGGCAGACCGGTGTTCCCCTGGGGCCATCAGGCTGCTGAGACCAGGCTGTGCCGCAGGAGAGGCAGTGGCGTTGCTGCTGGTGGCCGTCCTGTGGGGCAGCACAGGGCCATTCCTGCGGACAGGCGCAGCGGGGCTGGAGGAGGTGCGGCGCCAGGGCCGCCTGCAGCAGCTGCTGGCCGAGATTCGCTTCCTGGGCCTCAACTACAAGGTGCGACCCTGTCCTGGCTCCCGGGCCAGGGAGGTAGCCGGGTGTCAGACTGCCTTTGGTTTCATTCCTACCTGTTTACTTCTGGACTCAATACTTTTATTTAAACTGCTAAATATTCCTTCTATCATCAGAATTATTTATCCGCAGTAATATTTCATTCACTTGCCTGTAGCACTGCTCTTCCCATGCCGAATTTTGACCACTTTTCTAGGTGGCAGGTCATTAACCCTCATATTTTGCATGAAATAAGTACAGCGTGCCTTCTGCTGTTTGGGGAACTAAGACATTGAGCAGCTTGTAACTGGCAGCACAATCACCAGCATTCCACATTTCCGCTGCCAAACGTGGCACAGAGCGAGTCTGGGCTCCTTCGCTGCCCACTCACTGGGGGTGCACAGTGGGTTTGTGGGCAACAACAGGCCTATGTTCTTCCCACAGTACATGGTGCCATTTCTGCTCAATCAAGGTGGATCTCTCCTCTTCTACCTCACCTTGGCATCCGCAGGTTAGTTCTTGTTGCTTTCGTGGAGTGGGTTGATTGGGATTTGTGGGAGGATCAATGCTATTGATGACTCTAGTGACCTAGGTAAACATCAAGCAGCTGTCTTGTAATGATCCTAAATAAAACAAGTGTCTTCCAGTTTGTACAAGATTATCCATTTTAAATTGTTTGTGTTAAAATGGTTCAATTTCAGATCTGTCCCTGGCAGTACCGCTCTGTAACTCCCTGGCTTTGATAGTTACACTGGTGACTGGGAGGATTCTGGGAGAGGACATCGGTGGTGAAAGTAAGTTACACTTAAAACATTTCCTTACATTGTCTCCTGCATCCATTTGCTGACTTAACAGCATGGGCTACCTCTCGTCTTCTGAAAAACAGCAAATGCCCACCCAAGGGCTGTAACTAGTTAAATAGTAGTTCTTGCTACAGAACCTGAAAGGGAAGTGAAATGGAGTTATAAGTGGGCAGGGCTAATAAATTTGAAGTGAGAATTGGCTGTTGTAAGCTAACAGAGTTTACAGGCCTGAGTCTTTACCTAACTAGGTGTTTAACCATAAGAGAAGCACTAAATCATATGCCCACAGTGGAAAAGGAGTGCCCCATAAGTCCCCAAATGTCAACACCCATCCTTCTTTTCTTCCCTTACATCCTACAGTAACATTACCCTGCTCAGACAATCAGAAAATGGCAGGAAACTTGAAAAGTTTAAAAACACCACGACCTGGCACAGTAGCTGTAGGAATACACTGAAGTGTTTCTTTGTTGTTTAAGCGGGGTTCTCACTAGCCAGACATACAGCATCAGCAACATTTTATTAGAAACATGCTTTGCTCAATGTACATGGGCAGTCCAAATATCCAAACCCCTTCAGACTCCGCCTGGTCCAGGTCGTATCTGTCCAGACATTTGTGCTAGCTTATTTACCACAACATCTGAGCATCATGTATTTAGCAATGAGAAGGTCTGAATGACTACTATTGAATTATGCAAGTTCCCAACATATTCTTGTTCATTTTTGTAGGGGCTGTGGCAGGAATGCTGCTCACCGTCCTAGGAGTCACGCTCTGTGTAGCTGGTTCATGAACAAGACACAGTGAGAAGCAGCAGAAGGAACCTGTTCAAAGGTAACCCCTGTGGCTGAAGGGGGAGCTTCTGGCTCAGCAGCTTTGGCTCAGTTGCACTTAGGAAGCTGTATTTTGACCCAAGGATGTCAAAAAATGTGAAAGTGTGGACTGTATTCCCTGAGCACCAGGGTGGAACAAGGCATGTTGCAAGGACATCCTGTTTAATTACTTCAGTTAAGGAATTTTTTTGTCTGTGTGTTTCAAGGCAAGGAGGATTGAATTGTCTTGTTCAGCACCGGAGGGATAATAAATGGTTAATAAATTGTTCAACAGGAGCTTCTCAGACCACCTGTTTTTTTCTGTAGAAGGAATCTATTTAGGAACTCCCCCTTCCATGGCCAAGCACCTGAAAGCGGCTCCCTCCACCGCGCTCAGCTGTAGCGTACCAGGTCACACACACAGCCCCTTACACTGAGGTTACCACATGGCTTTTCCCACTGGAGTCCGATAGAGCGCCTCTCATCTGTAAAATACCAACAGTGCAGTCTGTCCCTAGGGAAGGAACAGTGTTTTTAGTGAAATTATCAGTCCAAAATACCAGACAGATCACAGGAGAAATCTTTGTTACCCTTATAAGTACTCAGAAACACTAGTGAGGGAAATACAGAAAGCCTTGCACAAAGAGGGTTAATACAAGAGCTGTTTATTACTATGACTATGCTCCTAAAACAAGTTAACAGAAACAAGGTGTATATATTTTTGTGAAGAGGTTTAGTTGCTACAAACATTACCCAAGCATTCCAAACGAGAGGGACAAATGGTGTGATCTTTTTATAAGTAGTATCTGAAATAGAATAAACTTCCTGGCAGACACTTTGTTATAAAAGCTTATATTCTATTTGGTAATTCTTCCTTCCCAAGTTCAGATATAAACCAGTTTAATTAGAGTTCAGAGGAGCAGCCATCTCCTCTGCTACATCATCACGCCATAGAGATGAGGAAAGGGGGAAAATCTTCGTTATTTAACATTGTGCACCTGATTCATTTCTCACTGGTACTCTGCTTCTCAAGCCTAGATGATGAGGATACTTGATTTCAGAAGAGTTTGTTAATTCATCAAAAAGCTTGGCCAGTCTGTGGTGTCACAGAAATCTGGGACTCACATGCTTTTGTTATCTGTGTAGATGGCTGTGTACCTAACTGTCCCTCTCCCATCACAGTCTCTTTGTGAACTCTTCAGAGCTCTTTGCTGCCAAGGGAAACATCATTGAGTGCTTTTCCTCCTCAGAGTCACTGGCATCCCCTTTCCTTGCCACGGTCTTTTGTGATTTGTCTGTAGTCCATGCCTTTTTGCAGCAAGAAAGAAATACAGTTATTAACATAGCACTTCGCTATTACAGAAAGATTCGGGGACTAAATTCCTGGATTCTGCTTCCAGTCTTACCACAGCTTTGGTATGCAAACTTGGGTCTGTACATTAAATTAAAGAGTAGTTTATTTGGTGTCTAATGATTCTCTCCCACTGCAGAGGAGAGCTGTGACGTCCAAATAATAACAACTGTATAGCAGTGTGATCTGGGGGGCGAAAGGCCCACAGAAAGCAGTGGCATCAGAGTGCCCACCCCACTGAGAAACGCCCAGCCCCTCACGCAAACACAGCACACCAGGCTCCCCACAGAGCCAGTGAGTCAGGATCCATTAGCTAATTCTTTACTGGGGCTTTCTCTAATTTAAGTTCAAAGGAGTTGTTTTCCTTTGAAGTTCTAATTAATCCAAAGAGACTACCCAGGCAGAAGTGTGAATCACCTACAATATAATACACGTCATCCCATTACATCAATTCTAAATGTCCTTATGAAAAGTTTAAAACATTAATGCACCACAAACAATAAGCATCTTGCAGACATTTTACACAGAATTTTCTTTCAAAAAGAACTACATTTTTCCCCTTTAAAAAAAGGATTTAAAAACTTATTACTATCTAATATATGTCTTCAGTCATTTTATGACTTACACATTTATTCTCTGCCAGCTTCTAAGCTTCACCTGGCTCCAGTTAAGTTCTGCTTAACAAATTATATTTGGGGGTACTGAATTTTCGTGTAAGAAATTTGAACACAGATGGGACACTTACACACTTTATAGAACCATTCAGTGGAATAAATACCTTACTGCGGGTGCATCATTTTGGCTTTTGGCATAAGTCCTTCTGCAACTCTCTGGGACAGGAGTAAGACTAGAAGTAGTACACACAAAAAAATCCAGGAAAGCCTCTAATATCCTTACTGCAGCGGGGAGCTGTAACTCTCACATTCCAGAAGGGAAGCGTTCCTTACCCAGATGACAATCTCCCATCTCTCTAAAATGCAGAGCCCTGCAGTTACACTGTCCTCTGGTTTCTGAAGTTCCCCCTGGTGGTTACTTTCATCTTTACACATTGCAGAGAGAAGCGTAGGGCTTCATAAACCTTACGAATCGGACTTAAAACAAGTGAGAAAATGGAAGGACTTCCCCAAGCAATTACTATGCCCTATTGGTTGATGTGTTCTCACAGGCTTTCTCTGAAGGGATAGATTCTAGTGGGACCATGAGTGCTTCCCTGCAGCAGCGAGGCTCCTAACAGGGCAGAAAATCATTTCTCATACCTGATCAACACATCCACCCTTGTGTGTTTGTTCTCTTTTACTTCCTGAGCACCTCGCATCTCAGTCCTAGGATCTCTGGTTTTATAGACGCTTTCCTCTGTGAGGAGAAGAAAAGAAAAAAGCTGTTCAGGGGGTATTGCAGAGAGCCATGGCCTGGTCTCGCTGAGGCTACAGAAAGGTCCTCATATGTGCCCAGACAAGGAAAGGAAAGAAGTAGAAATACAGGAGTTACTGGATGGATCATTGCTTTCTTTCAGTGCATCTGCAGGTATTCTATCCTGTAGCATCAAAGTAAAGCCAGTCTTCCTCTACACTTACAGCAGCGTCCTCTACCTTGATCACGCCAGTGCTGTGCATTCCTGTTGCTCCTTCTCCTGTTTTGTCCTGCACGGGCAGGTTTAACATGGAAAATGGACTCTTCCTCTTCAAGGCAAGATTTCCTGGTTTGCCTCTGCAGTTGTGGAAAAGCAGCTGGGATCTTGCCTTTCTCTGCAGCTCCTGTGGTCTGCACCCTGCGACTGTCCAGCTGAAAGTATTCATCACACACTTCTGACAGGCCTTCTTGATAAAACAAGAGAAGTTCTGCAGGGCAATCCCCTAAACACCACAGTGTTCCCCTGTGACCCTTGGACTGGCACAAATCTCTAACACTGTATTCTCTGACCAAGGTTTTAAGTTGATATTACAAGTGAAACAGATACAAGGAACACGTAAAACACTTTCCCACAGTCACTACTACCTGTTGAGGTGGTTCAGGAAAAGCAGAGTCACCAGCACTGACCTGGGAGGTGGCACAGAGTTCACCAAACTGAAAACAATCAAGAAAAAGGAAAATTTAAAAGCAAATAGCACAGATGCACATTTCAATGGACAATCCAGGACAGCCCAGCTGCCATATCTAGTCTCTGTTGGGCGTTTTACCCACACAGTGAGCAGGAAAGATATCCTAGCTCCAGAATGAATTCTCCCAGCCCAGATTTAATTCAAGTGTGATCTGGCCACATCGCTGTCTCTAGCTCTTCTCCTTTGGGAATGGTGCCAAGCAAGGATGCTGTAGCCAATGGCAGTTGGGAATGGACGTTGCTGTACACCTCCACTGCTTATGGAGGGACTTACACAAAAGCAACTGCAATCACAGCACAAACAGTCCCGTGCCACCAGCTGAGCCACCTACCCTTCTGTGGTATTTTTTGCGCCTGCTATTCGGGTGGTTCCTGTAACAAAGAAGCAACAGATTCTCAGCATCAGGCCAAAGTCAGCTGTAGGAGGACAGGATCTCCCCTTTCCCCATAAAAGAGAGCCCTTGGAGGTGTGTTTTTCTCAGGGCAGGTGGAGCACGCTCCACAGCGTCACACACATTCCTGTTATATCACACTGCCCACCACAGGCCTGTGACATGCAATGCCCGGCCTAATGGGCAGGTGCTGCTCAGTGCTTGATGAACACTTAACTGAGAAACGCCCAAACCACTTGCTTTCTCTGGCTCTGAATTCTGGATTTCAGGGGCTAACCCTTACACCAAAAGCTTTGAAAAACACATTATTTCTTCCTAAACTTCTCACACATGAAACAAGACTCAAGCCTTGAGGCAGACGGCCCTGAACAGGAGAGCTACAGAGAGCTTCAGACTTTAGCTGAAGACCACCACAGAGAGAACTCTAAACCACTCAGCCGCAGCTTACGTACCACAGCGTCTTGTATGCAGAATCCTGGGGCACCAGCAGCTCAAAGTAAGGCAGTTTTTTGTACTCCTCATTTCCCACTGCCACATAGTAATCACCATTCACCAGCTCCTCCCCACCAGACACCTGGGTTCCGTCCAGCCTGCAGAGCCTTGAGGAAGAGACAGCCAAGGCTTTAGAGCTGTCTTGAGACTGTGAACAACCCCTCAGCGTGGAAGCAAACGTGCAAAGTGGTAAACAGAACCGAGGCAAGTCAGAGAGGACCGATCATTCTTGGTATTACTCCAAGCAAGTATGCTGAAATATTACACCCAGTGACCAGCGAGATGCAATAGATCTCAGCTTTCTCTTTGTGTCAGTAAATAGATGTATGGGGAGAAGGTAGTCTGTCGTATAAAAACCCCTCTCCCTAGACATAAACCCCTTTTTATGCCATGCTTTACTGCTTGCTTATTGCTTTTTCACCAGACCACCACCACCATCAGCCCTCCTCACAAAGCACTGACATTGGGGTTATCTCCGATTTAAAGATGGGGAAACCTGGAAAGGAAATGAGATTGTAAAAGCAGACTAGAAAGGGCTGTCTGAACTCCCAGTCCTCTGCTAATCAGAGCTGCTTGTGGTCTGGACATAAGGAAAGCGGGGCCAGCAGTGCCTTATCTGGATACTCACTTGTTAACAGCCCCACTGCGCAGGTCGGCTTTCTCTGTCAGCGTGGCCAGGAGTGGGTCCCACTGCAGCGGGGTGCTCTTGGAGAGCAGCAGTGGGAAAGGAGGGCTCAGCAAATCCCCATTCCGGAAAACACTGCAGTAGAAACAATCCAGAGCATGCGATCAGCCAGTATTCCTGCCACTGTGGAAGGTGGGGAAAGAAGGTATACTCTGGAGCCTGAACAATATTTACAACAAATACTTCTGGTAGAGGCTGGGAATTGTCCCTGCAGGGCAGCATTCTCAGGATCTCACAGAGATGTTCCCTCCTCCAGCCTCCGAAAACATTCCCAGAGACCCTCCAAGGAGAAAACACCGAGACACTTACTGGATTGTGCAGGGCAGGTGGGTGCGCTTCTGCCATGGGGCCAAGACGTTCGACTTCCAGGGAGCTACAGTGCGGAACTAGAGACCGAGTTCAGTGCACAAGAACAGGGACAGCCCTGGCACCGAGCCTCCCAGGGCTGTTCCCTTTTCTCCAGCAGGACCTGCCTGCCCTGGGACGCTGCCTGCCCAGCTTTCAGGCTTGCTGCTGCTAGGTGAGGTTTGTTGTCAGCAACACCAAGGCTGGAGAGACTCTTCACGTAGCTGAGCGCGTTCCAGAATTGCCAGCAAACCTCAGCACAGATCCTTCCCCTGCTCTGTTAAGGGGGATGAAGGTACACAGCAGCAGCCCCTGCGCTGTCTCACAGGTCCTACGGACTCCTGTGGCACTTTTGCCTGATCTGCACGGGGCACCTTGCAGCCTTAAATCTCAACTTTAGTTTAATCAGCACCAGCCCTAACGTCTCTCACCTCCCCGCTCATTCTGCACTCCCGCCTGCCCCCACTCAGCTGAGGGACTCACCTGCAGACCCTGGCTGTTCCTTGTCCCACGGAGCTCCTTCCTTCCAGGATTTAAGTAGCTGCCAGAACAAGACAACGACATTGCCACATACCAACTGGGCTGCGGCTGACTAGAGAGCAGTGAGTAAAAGACTGTCTGCTCTGCCTTGGTGCATCGCCACCAGAGGTGTGGGTCATTTATTTGGGTCACTCCTGAAATGAGTCTCCAGGTGCCTCACCTCATGGTCTCCCAGAACTTCAGGGTAAATTAAAGTCTGCTACGTGTAAGAAATCCCCAGCCAAACACAGACCATTTCAGATCCCCATGCTGTATTCCTTTGTGTTAATCACTGGTCCAAGGGCTGACCAGTGTTAATGCAGCCTGGACCATCTCAACAAAATGCAACACGCACCAGGGAGCCAAATTCCCTGACACAGACACACACACAGACACCCTCAAGTCAAGCGATGCCACAAAACCCTCTTTAGCCCTCTGTATTTTAGGATGAACCAAACCAGCTCTACTCTGTGCAGGATTAGAAAGCAAAAAAAACCTCCATCAAACCAAAGCAAAACTATTTGTCAGGGGAGACAG
This sequence comes from Larus michahellis, assembly GCF_964199755.1. Lineage (NCBI taxonomy): Eukaryota > Metazoa > Chordata > Aves > Charadriiformes > Laridae > Larus > Larus michahellis. The sequence continues at coordinate 648,451 of NC_133914.1, read as the reverse complement.
TGACTGCCACGGAAGCGGGCAGCAGAGCCTCCCACACACCACACAACAAGGTGCACGGGAGGCAGAGCAGCGCAGATCACAACATCCTGCCAGAGAACGCATGCCTCCCCCAACATGTTTTCTTCTGCGAGTCCCGTGACCTTACCAGGAATATTTGCATTTCCCATGCGATCTGGAATATGTACAGTAGTTTCCAGTAGGAAAAGGAACTAATCGGTCTCTGTTTTTCATTGCATTTGTACCCATTTACCCCTTTTTTCCCATTCACACGCTGATACGTTCCCCACAGAGGCGATCTAAAGCTGCTTACCAAACCCAGAGACCAAAGGTCCATCTACTCACTTGAGCCTTTTGAACTTTTCAAAGCCCGCAGCCACGTACTGGCACCCGTCCTGCAGGTCCCCCAGCTCAGTGACGCGGTGGCCGTGCCTGGGTGTGTAGAGGTTCCTCACAGCCAAAGGCGCATGAATGCTCTTGGTCACCTCATTCAGAAATGCCTCAAAGGTCAGGAACCGCCGCTGGTTCACTACAAACTTCCTCCCAGGGAAGAAGGGGTCACCGTTGCGATACACCACCACGTTCTTGGCCGGAGGTGCCAGAGCTAAGCCACGGGGGCTCATCCCTGGGGGTCAAGCAAGCCCCGCTGACTGCAGAGGCAAAGAGACCAAGGTGGGGAGCGGAGGAGAGCTCCACCAGCCTCCCACCGAGCCCAAGCCCTTCTGAGCAGCCGCTCTCGCACTCTCCCGTCCCGTCACAGCACAGTCGGGCACGACTGGCTGTCTCCATGGATGCAGGCCCAGCAGGAGGAAGTTGTGGGCCTGTCTGGAGGCCACATCAAACAACCTGCAGAGCACCTTTCTATTTGAGAACCAGGAACCACTGGTTCTCTATTTGAGAACCAGGAACCAGCTCTTTAATCCTCACACACCAACTGCTGCGAGCTTCCTCACCAGCCACTGTGGCCACCAGCCTCAGATTAGCCAGCCTGGAGGTACATTAAGTGCCAGAATCTTTAGGGCAGCAGCTCGCGTCCCATCCAGAACAGCCCTATTCAGAAGCTGTCACTCCCTTGCCATCGTTTGCTACCTGCATGAGAAGTGCAATGGGTTTCTGTCCTGCACGCATTGGACAAACATCCACATCCCAGCAGACACACCAGCCTTTGCACTGAACAGGTTGCTGTGGGTCAAAGCAGGCCATGGACTTCCTTGGCTCTGCCCAGGAGAAGGTGGCAAGCCAGACAGGAACAGACAGGTTCAGAGGCAAGCTTCAGGAAAGCTTTTTATTCACAAACAAGTCAGCATCATCAGGAACAGAAAGATACATCTGCCACATGGCAAGAGTGACCGTTCAGTCAGCAGGAACACAGAGTGTTTGCACAGAAGACTTGGGGTCACAGTAGGGAACCACAGCACCACGCAGAAAGTCCCTTTCTGAGGGACCGCGAATGCCCCTGAACTAGAGCAACGTATAGACAAAGTGCCCAACCCTGTAAGCCCTTCCTTGCTCGCTCAAGTACCTGGTGTTCTCTTCAGGTGACTCTGCCACAGAGAGAGATATTACCACGACCAGAGATATGCAAGTCAAGAACCAAGCCTCATGTCTTGAAGGTTAGGTTTGACGTGCCAGCGCTCCCCACCAACTGCACGGGAAAGTTAGGGAACTCTTCTCCATACTTAGTACTTCAACTAGGTGTTCCCCAGAGCCTACCCCAGAGCCTACCACCTGGAAATCCCAGATATCACAGAGCTGTGATGTGTAGAGCCATCCCAAATAAACAGCAAAGATACTGATATGGGTCACCCACAGTTCAGCAGAGAAGAGCCTCTTCCTGCAGGTTCAAAACACCCGCCGCCTTCAGGCACTTAAGTTCCGTCACAAGCAATCAGCTGGTCAGAAGGCACCTTCTGTACATGACAGTCTTCCCAGCCTCAATCTTCCCCTAGGACCATCCAGCTCAGCCAACAGAAATAGGGTTCTTGTGGAAGGAGGCCTCACTGGGGCTCCCTCCAGGACACACAACCACCTCCTTGGCTTCACAGTGATGTTTAATCCCTGCTTTGATCAAATATTCATGTTTAAAAGAAATAAAAGGCTTTCTTGCCACATTCACCTGAAGTGGAAAACGTCAGCCCACAGAGCTGGAGTTCCCCCAAGCTGCTGCTGTCCCTGAGGTCGTGTCACGACTGTGGTGCTGCAGCTCCACTGCTTCTCCACGCCAATGCAAATGCCCCACGTGCTCAGGAATGCCCTCCTATGCATCAGGAGTCCCCAGCCTCTGCTTCAGCATCAAGTACTGCAGGAGAAAGAAAACCAAGTGTTAACGATTAAATCACAGAGACCTAGAAGTAGGAAAGCACCCGCCCTCACAGATTAGCCAGCAAAATCATTGCGTTTGGCCAGAAGATGCCCGAGTCTCACCTTTCAAGCAAAGCAAACAGCAGCTCGCAAGGCCAGCGGGGGCCCAGGTACACACTGCTGTGTTCTACAGACAGGAATTATCAACGTCGCTGCAGCAGGACAGGAGCAAAGCTTGCAAGCAGATCCAAACAGCCCCTGTTTTCCTTCATCATTCCTTTTTTTCTTTTTCCCCCCACCAGAGAAGGAAAAAAAAGGGTACTGCCACCATCCAGTTCAGTCCTCGGGTAACTGAACCGTCACTGTTCAACCCCAGTCCCACCACAGACGGCACCGCTCGGGCTGCCCACAGGCACTGGTCTGACCCACTGTGTTGGAAGAGGCAGGGTCAGGCCCTTACATTTTTACGGCTGACAATAGCTTGTTGCAGCCACATCAGCTCCATGATCAAGTGATTTCTGTAGGACTGGAGACCAGACCGAGTTCGAGGAAGCTGCTTTATTTCCTCAAGTGGAATTCCTGCAAAGAAATGGAAGAATAACCTATTATTAGAACAAAGACTCAGACTGCACCTCCTCTCTCTCTCGCACTGAGTTCTTCTAACCCCTCCAAGATAGTCTCAAGGTTTTGGTTCTCTAAGGACCTGCTGTGCCCCAGCACTCACCACCAGGTCACGCGGACCACGCAGGAGCGTGCACGCTGCGCATGGGCTCCCGTCTCTTACCCAGACAGGCTTCGAGGGACTCTGCCTCCAGGACACCGCTGTCCCACGCAGGGAACGCGTTACTGTCGTTCTGCCACTCCTCGCTCTCTGCTGGGGCGCTGCACCCCTTTTCAGTGCATTTATCAGCATCAGCCTCGGGACTTGGGGGGCTCACTCCATCGCCTTCACCCACGGAGCTCAGCTCTTTCTGGCTTTGCAGCTGGGCTGTAGGTTTTACCGTGCTGCAGCCCCAGTCCTGTTCAGGTTCAGAGGTGTCCAGCTCCTCCTGCAGTTTTTCTGTGCTGGCCTCGTCACTCGGTACAGCCTCCTGCGGGTCTGTACGCGTCCCTTGCGTTGGCTTCTAAAGGGGCAACATGCGAGAGATTGAAAATATATATTGAAAATATAAAGATCTGAACGGTGGCTCTGGTACAGGCTCTGTCCCAGCCAGAGATCTGCCGTTAGCAGCACTCCTGCCACGACACCAACGTGGTCTGGTTTTAACCATTGTGAAATTTTAAAGGGCTTTCCTTCCAGAAATGGTAAAACTATTAGAGAGCGGCGCTCAGCCACCACAGGAGGGTCCGGCCGTTCAGTACCACCGGGTGAGGTGGGTGCCTGGGGACAAGACCCACAGGAGGCACCTGCGCAGGTCGGGCGTTTGACTTGAGGCTGAGCTTCACTTGGAGAAAGAAATCCCCAGTCGGGGTCGCAGGGGCACAAGTCTGGGAGAATTACAGGCCGGGGCTCTGTCATTATCGTTTTTAATTTGGTTCCTGGGACTATACTGCAAAAGTATCATCTGCCCAGTCGGCCAGGCCACACCACCCGCTTTGCCCCCCCTTCAGCCGGGGCTACAGAAGCCCCCACCATCCCAACACACGGACCTCGGGGACGAACACGGGCCGCGGCAGGATCCGTCCCCTCCACTCCAGCTGGCTCAGGTCCCCTTCAATCTCCCGCACCACCTCCTCGTACTCTGCCCGCAGGCTCCGAAACCGCTTCCGCAGCAGGTAACCCCTGACACAGGCCTGCGGGCACGGGGCAGGGGCGCTGATGGAGCCGGCCAGAGCCCCCCCGCCGCCCCCTCCCCACGCACCCCCCGGGGCGCGGCCGGGCGCACAAGGAGCAAACACGCCCCACGTTTGGAGCCAAGGCAGGTTTTAATGAGGCACCGTCCCCCCACGGGACCCCCATCCAGCTGTGCACGCCCAAGGGCCCCTCCCAGCTGTGCAGCCCCCTCCCTTCTCCCTCGCGGCCCGTCCAGCCGCGTCCACCCCACAGGGACCCCCCCCACGGCGCGCCTCCCCGCGGGAACCTCCCTGCTGCCATCTTCCCCCGCGAGTGTCCCCTCCACGGCTCCTCCCCGCCACGTTCCCCCACGGGGACGCCCCCTCTGCCATGTTTCCCCACGGATGTCCTCCCCCCTCAGCCAGGCCCCACCGCCTCCTCCCACGGACCCCCGCCCACCGACGCCCCACCGAGCCCCCCGTCCCGGGCTGGCTCCCACCTGCAGGCGGGTCACGGCGCGGAGCAGCCGCCGCCACCCCTCCGCCTCCGCCTGCGGCCCCAGCGCCGCTGCCATGGCCGCCGCCTCCTTGGCAGCGGGGCGCCGCCTGGTGGCGTCATCCGCCTGGTGGCGTCATCCGGCCGCGCCGCCGGGCCCCGCCCCCCCGTCACCGCCCCCCCCGTCACGGAGGGTCCCGCCAAAATGGCGGCTGGGGGAGCCGGGGGCGGGGGGGGCGCCGCTGTCACGGCGCTGCGAGGCCGCTGTCGCCTCCCTCGGCCCTTCCGCGGGGGGGCCCCGCTGTGGGGCTCCCGGGGGGGTCCTGGTGGCGGCCACCCGCCTCCCCCCCCGCCGGGCCGGGCACAGGGTCAGGGTCCGGCTGCGGCGTCCTCGGGGTCGGGGCTCTCGGCCAGGTGCAGCTTCTGTCTGAGCGCGGGTCAAGGGAAAGTGGTGTCCCCCTGCCACCGCCATCAGTGCCGCCGCCACCTCCATCGCCGCCAACCACCGCCACTGCCACCTCCATTGCCAACCACCGCCACCACCTCCATCGCCAACCACCACCACCACCACTGCCACCTCCATTGCCAACCACCACCACCACCACCATCGGCAACCACCACCACCACCACTGCCACCTCCATTGCCAACCACCGCCAGTGCCACCACCACCACTGCCATCACTGCCACCTCCATCACCAGCACCAACCACCACCACCATCGCCATCACTGTCACCACTGCCGCCATCACTGCCATCGCCTCCACCACTGCCATTGGTGCCACCATCACTGCCGCCACCACCACCCCCGGCCCAGGATACATGGAGCTGCTGAGCTCCTCCAGCTGCAGGAGGCAAAGGCCGAGGGTGAGGCGCCGGCGGGGAGGCCGGGGCCGGCGGGGATGCCAGCCATGGCGGCAGGGCCGGGCAGGGGACAAGGGGGGTGACACTCACGTGCGCCAGCAGCTGGTCCAGGTTCCTGTCGGCCACCGCTTTCTTCTGCTCCTCGGGGAGCTCCTCCACGCAGACGTCGAGGCCGAAGTGCAGCCGCGCCAGCTTCTCCTGCATCTCCCGCACGTGCTCCAGCTGCTCAAAGGAGCACTCCTTCCCTGCGCCCGTGGCCAGGAGCTGTCACAGCCCGCCAGCCCCGGCCCCCCGAGACCCCCCTGACCCCCCCAGCCCCTCACCGAAGGCCTGCAGCTTTCCCGAGTGGAAGTCGCTGAGGAGGCTGAGCAGCCCTCCCTCCATCTCACAGACGTCCGACACATCGGTGAGGAAGCTGTGCTGCAGCGGGGCCCCCCGCGCCGCCCCCGCGCCACCCGCCCGCACCCGCTCCTTGCTTGTCCTGCACGGGGGGAACGGAGAGGCTGGCATCGCAGGGACCCCGCACCGGAGGGTCCGGCGTCACCCCCGAGCCGCCACTGACCGCCTGAGCCGGGCACGCTGCCTGGGCGAGGGCAGGGTGGGCAGCGGCAGCGCGAAGGACGTGCTCTTGCTGGGGGGCAGCGGCCGCGGGGCCACGGGGGGCGCCGGCTGGGCCAGGCAGGCTTTGGGGCTCCGCTTCTTCCTCCAGTCCTCCATCCCGATGGGCGCGGGGACACCGGATGGACACAGCTCTTGGTGGCCCCTTCCCTGCGCGGGGCCTCTCGTCCCCGGGGAGGATCGGGGTCCCCCGGCGGGGAGGTGGCGGCGGCGGGAAGGCTGAGGCCGGAGCTGGGAACCCCTTTCCCTGGGCGCCGGCGGCCGGGCTCACGCTGCGTTATCCTGTCGTCTGCGCTGGAGCATGGCGACGCGGAGCAAAGCCGGGGCCTGACGCGCGGCTGGGAGCCACCGGCCTGGCCTCAGCGTCTTCCCCAGCGCTGCAGAAAAGAGGATTTTGGCCACGCGTGCCCCGGGGCCCAGCGACCCCGGCTGCCCTCAGGGGCACAGACGTGGGGGGACAGTCACCCCCGGGGACCTCCGCAGCCGCGGGAGCCCCTTTGTCCGCAGCCTCCGGCCACAGCGGGGGGGAACTGACCTGCGTGAGGCCCCGTCCAGCCTGCGGTGGCCGGCCCGGCCGTGTCCCCCGAGCCCACCGGACACCCGTCCTAGCCCTGGGGCCGGGATTTGCATTTAAAGGGAAAGGGAACTTCCTCCGGCCTGTCCCCAGGGCGGTGGCACTGCCGGACACCAGCTGCCCCAGCGACGCGCAGGATGACGGGGCCTGGCCCCAACCATGGCACCAGCGTCAGCTTCGTGCCGGCGTGGGGAGAGGGCAGGATCCGGCCCCGAGCCCCCACCTGCCACCCCTCCAGCCCCCCATCCCGCCGGGATTTACCCCACGTCCCTCCGGCGTCACGGGACTCGTGTGACCGCAGGATCCATCACCGCAGGAAGGAGCCTCCCGCAGGGGCGAGATTAAGGACAGTCCCGTCCCCCAGCGTACGCAGAACTGAACGCAGCTTCTTATTTACATCCTTGCAGGACTTTAAGCCAAATCTTAGACATTCTGGATGCCAGGGACTGGCCAGTTGGGGGGTTTAACACCAGCGGTGCCCGGCCCCACAGGGCAGGGGGGTCGGACGCAGCCCACGGCTGAAGGAATGAGAAACAAGAGGCGGCAGCAGCGAGGTTGGGTGCATTTCTATTGGATACGAAGATACATACAATAGTCCCCGCAGAGGTTATCTGTACTGTAACAGGGAAAAGGCAAAAAAAAAAACAAAAAAAGGAGGTTTTGTGACTTTCTAAGAGGTTTGTCTTGTACTGAAAGAGCGGAAGAGAAGTCCAGAGCCCGGCTGCAGCCCTCGCTCAACCCGGCTGCTGGGAACGGGGTGCTCCCAGCAGGCCAGGGCGACATTCGCTTCCTCGGGGGCTGCTGCCGGAGGCAAACACATCCCTGTGCAGGAGGAAGCAACGCTGACAGCGAGGGGCTGCACGACAAAGCTACGCTCAGCTCCGGGAAACATCCCAGGGGATGTTCGAGACTGTGGCACTGCGGAGACTCCTTAGACCCCGTCTCTGCTGCAGACAGCCACCGCCCGCGGAGGGAAGGGGGACGCAGAGGCAGCTCCCCTGGCAGCGAGGCGGGTCCTTCGCGATGGCACCGTACAATGACGGAGAAAAGAAGCAAGAGCAGCTGCGCTGCTGGAAGAGAAACCAAAGCTGTTGCGCTGAACACATCCACTGCGAGGAACGGCTCCGGCCGGCTCGCTTCAGCTTCAAGCAAAAGGGAGGCAATGCTGAAAATAAAGTCTGTCGTGAAGAGAAGCTGCAGCAAGGAGGTTTCCAAGCAAGTAAAGATCTCCCAAAAGAAGAGTGAAAAGAGAGTCTTGAGAAACTATGGAGAAATCGCCCAAGCGCCAGCAGAGCCCGCGTCTGTGCATAAACACCCTCCCAGCACGACAGGGTCCTTCGGGCGAGCGCTTCACCCTGCGGCAGAGGCCGCAGGGACCCTCCCAGACACAGCGGCACTTGGGACGCTCTTCTGAGAAAGCGGAGAGGCAAAGGAGAGAGGGGGGCTGCGACAGCACCAGCGCGGCCGGGCTGGAGGGCCCGCAGGGGGTGGAAGGGACCAGCCCACAGCACGGTCCTCGCGCTGGTCCCAGCGATGTGGCACAAGCAGCAGGTCGTGGAGCAGACACAGGTTTTACCCTCCTGGAACCCCAGCTCCGTGGACGCCTCGGAGACGACCCGCTCGGCACCGGGGGATGGGCCGGGGAGGTCCCGACGTGGGGGCAGAGGGGCTCAGGGGGAGCCTCCCCATCCCCTTGCACAACTGATCACACGCGCTTGTGCAAAACACTTGGGAATGAGACCTTTGGATTAACTGTTTAATACACTTGTGCACATGTGCGTATAGCAAAGAGGCAACTGTGAATCATAAGGCTATTGAGACACTGGCAGGTCCTGGGAAGAGCAAAGGCCCCGCGGGAGGACTGGCTGAACCGGGCACCCCCTGTTTCTCTGCTTCTTTTTGTCCCCGTTCAATACACGACAACCACAGAGGAGGGGTTTTCCCCCCTCATTCGCACAGCTCACACACGAGCGAGATGTCAGCCAGGACACGAGGAAACAAGGGCAAGGCCGGGAGCTCGCTCCTGCCTGATGCAGAGGAGGGAGGGAGAATCCAGCGCCGGGAAACACTTTGGTTCTCCGCTGCTCAGCTCGTTTGCTTTCACTCAATGCAAGAGTCACTGTGAAGGTGGAGGCGGCGACGCACCCAGCTGTCCCAGCGCCGTGTGCCAGGGCAGATCCACGCACCCGCTTTTCCTCAGCTGCGCTCCGTTTTCGGGGAGCCGCAGCCTGCCAATGACACGGTCTTCTAGTGAACGGGCCGATCAGTTGAGTCTCCATATATTAGTTATTCACACGCACGCAGGGAGGTGGGTCATTCTAGTTTTCATGTATATCCATATATAAAGTGTACGTTGCCCTGCACATATCATATATATATCATATATATATATATATATAAAAATTTTAAAAACCCTCCAAAACTAAGCTAGGAAATCTCAAATCCGCAGGAGGGCTGTCCTCTCGCGCCTGTCCAAGGACCAGGAGAGGGGCATCAGCTCGAGTCTACGGAAACATTCACGTTACCCTCCCTTGCCCCACCTCTGCCTACCGCACGGCGGGCTCAGTCAGAGCCCTGAGTGCCTTCCTCAGTCCCACTCTGCCCCAAGGCTCCTATGCTCAGTTCTCCCAGGCTCTCCGCAGGATCCGTGTTGTGCATCGGCTTTCCTGAGTGAAGGCAATCCTCGGCCAGGCGCTGCTCTGCTGGAGCACCTCCCGCCGCCGCCTCAGAGCCGTCCCGAGACGGGTCCTTCAAAGGCTCCAACAGGTCTGCGTCTGCCCGGGGCGCGTGGGCACACAGGTCTTGCACCTTCTTATTGAGGTCGTTGCGCTCCGTTTGAAGGGCTCGGCACAGTTTCTCCAAGCGCTGGATTTTCACCTGAAGCCCCTCTAACTCTTTGTCCCGAAGGGTTTTCTGCAAATAGAGAGGCAGTTCAGACTCTACCACGCTGGGGACAGACAGGCAGAAACAGGGAGAGATGAAACCTCAAAGGGAAAACACTCGTGACCAAGCAAACGTGGCATTCAAAGGACCCGATGCTATTGTCACTGCTTCTTTCTTCCGCTGCCCCCACAGAGGCCAAATGCCGCTGAGACTGACTTCTTCACGCACCTCTGCACTAATTAACCAGCACTTCTGCCACGCAGCAGAGGGCTCTTGCCATCATGTACAGGGAAGGAAATCAAGCTGAAGGGAAAAACACCACCCCGTACCCAGCCTGCCCGCAGTAAGACAGGAGCTGCCTCGGCGCCAGCCCAACGCCGCACAGCAGGTCACCAGCCGCCCGCCCCCGCAGAGCACAGCCAGAGCCTCCTCACCTCCTCAGCCATTTCCAAGAGAGCCTTGTTGCTGCTCTCCCAGCGTGAGCGATACATAGTGGTCTCTTTCTCCAGCTTCTTGATTTTCTTAGTCATCTACAGAATCAGTGTCAAAAAGGGAACAAATAAGCCACAGGCAGAGCCGCTGCAGCCAGTTACGTCTCACGTGTCCTCAAACGGGCACCCACTTTCCCAGTGCAGACAGCGAGGTGGGAAACGTCTCCTCGTGTCGCTGCTGCACCAGAGGGAAACACTGACCAGGCAACAACAAACCAGAGACAGGGGTGGTGCTGAGAGGGGACACAGAAGTCACCGTGCAGGGACAGTACCAATCTTCTATGAGCAGCCAGCTCGTGGCTGATTTTAATACCAGCAAAACTAAACACAACTACAGAGCTGCGGCTTTTCCAGCTCGCAGAAGCATCGGGGAGAGACAGGCAGGCAGTGCCTCCAGCCCACACAAGCGCTGCTGGGCAGCAGAAGTGTTACCCACCTTCTCCATCTCCTGTTTAAACGTCGTGAACACTTCACTGCTTTTGGAAAGGGTGTTCTGGAATTCTTCAAACTTCTCTGTGTAGAGAGCCAGCTGCGGGGAGAGACAAGGTTACAGCTCCTCACCACGGCACCTCCCGACAGCCTTCCCCAGGAGAGGGGGGAGGTCGGCCAAGAACTGAGCTAGTTATCTTGTGACTGGACTTTATGACAAACAAACGGGCAGCACGGAGCTGCTCTGCCAAACATAGGTACCAGGGAATGTGGAAGAATTCTTTGTGAGGGAAACGTCCTCAGAGACCGTTGTGTTCTGCAAACATCTGGCCTCGGCAGGAGGCATTTGCTGGGTCTGATTCAGCAAGGTATGACCACACAACTGCTCCCAGCACTGGGAAACGCGCTGGTAAAAACCAAGGCCCCTTCCTCCCAGAAGGTGGAATTGCTGAAGGAAGCCTCAGCTCTCACCGTGCTGACACAGGCTCACCAACACCAAACCCAGCAGAAATCCTGCCCCTCCGTTTTACAGATTAAGGAACTCTGGGCTGTTCCCTGCTGAGGGAGGAAGGAAAACCAAACCAAATAACCAGGCTGAGCACACAGACTGAATTACTCACCTGCTGCTTGAGATGGGTCTCCTGCTGCTTCATCAGCTCACACATCCTCTGCGATTCCACAGCTTCCTTCAGCAGCTAGGGAAGAGCAAAAGCAGTTACCCGGCTGCCACCGGGGAAGGCTCTCAGCATGCCCCTGCAGGCACTTGGCCTGGAGACGGGAGCGGGCTGGGAGAAACACAAAGAGCAGAGCAGGGCTCCAGCCTTGCTCCTGAAGGAGTGGTCACCGCTGGGCACGCAGCAGGCCTGGGACGGCCTGATCCAATTTGGGCTCTGCTGTTGGGATCCAAGAGCAACCAGCCCCCACAGAGGGACAAGGCAAAAAGCAAAGTGCTCGCAACCATTAGAGAATCACTGTAAGACTTACAAAGTCCTTCTCCCGCTGGTGTTTCTCCTCTGCCTCCTTCAGCATTTCCTGCGCCTGCTGGAGCTTGGCGTCCACCAGCTGCTGCTGCAGGTCCTTGTGTTTGAACACCTTGTCGATGTGCTGCCAAGGGAACACCACCAGTCACTGACATGCCCGGCCCAGTCCTTGCTGCCCAGGCAACGACCCCAAGGGAAGATCCCAGAGGCCCCTTCTCCCCTCCGGCAGCAGAAACACGCTTCACTGGGCAGAAGGGATGTACCAGAGCAGCCCTACACCAGGTCTCCCGCCCTGACCCACCTCCTCCCGCAGCTCGTACTGCTCGATGAGCTTCTTGAGCCGCTCCGCCAGCTCCATGTTCTCCTGACGCAGCTTGGAGTTCCTCTCGTTGTGCTGCTCCATCTGGAGCTGGATGTCATTCAGCGTCACCTGGAAGTGGGATGTCACCTCCCTCCGCTTCTCCTCTTCCTCCCGCGTACGCTGGACACCCTCCTCCTGCGCGAGGAAGGCAGAGACAGCAGGGACACGTCAGCCTCTGTGCTGGGCAGGGTGGTGAGCAAACTGCCCAAACTGTGATGCTCTGAACCCGCCCAGCCTCTAGCTAACGCTTATAGCAATCAGGAAGGGACTTTGGGCCTTTCCCCTCCCTTTCTCCCGTGAATATACCCCGAAATAACACTCAGGCGCTATGGATAATGATGGCTTAAGAGCAAAATTAAAGCACGGTAGGCTGTGGGCAGTCATTGGTGAAGGTAAGTTTGCCAAAACGTCTCACAGCAAGTGATCCAAGCGCTTGGGATGAAGCAGCTCCTGGAACAGTGCCCAGGAGGCACTTGCCTTGAGGGTGCGGTTGTGCCTCTGCAGCTCGCGGCACAGGCTCTCCAGCTTGCTGCGGGCCAGGATGGCCTTGCTGTGCTCGCTCTGCAGGTGGTCCTTCTCTTGCACCAGCTGCGTCTGCTTCTTCTGCAAGATCTTCATCTGTTTCTGGGAGTTACGGTGCTCTTCCAGCTAGGACAGGGGAGCAAAGGGCACAGATGCAGCAAAACTCACCAGGACAACATGCTGTGTCCCTGTGAGAGAACATGGGGATCAAAGAAGTGCTCTCTGTGCTCCGAGAGGAGGACAAGAGCTTTATAATGCACAAGATGCCACATCTGAGCAGAGCCCAAGGTCCCCTGGACCAGGCCTTTCTCCTTCCTGAATTCGTGTCCTGCTGGAATCTGAAAGACTTGCACATTCATCCAGCACCTCCGTGCACGTGTTGCTCAAATGGGCAGACCTCCGAGCACAGGGAAAACCTGAACATGTCCACTGCGGACACGCGCAGACAGCCCCACACCTCTCCTTTGTACCACATCCATGCACAGAACCAGACCCATGCCCAGCTCTGGTTAAATGCGACATCGGACTTTGGGTGTGTTGTACGGCTGAACGTAGCCACACATCGCACTACGAGGACTCTGCCAACCACGCATTTCTTGCTAGGAAATTATCATCAGAAATGCAGCGACTGAGTGGTGCAGACAGGAGACGTATCCACGCGGTCCTCGATCACAGCTGGGCCTGCCAACTCGCAGCCCAGCCCTGCCTGCAGAGAGACCGGGACACGCAGGCTCAGCAGAACAGACCTGGCCACAGTAAACTCCTGGGACAGGATGCGGCTTCCACATTAGAGAGGCAGAGAGAAAACAGATCTGAAGTCCTCTTAGATGCAGATTTGCCAAAAATACTCCTGTCCATGCTTACACTTCTGCAAACGACAACGCCTGGTTTGACCAAGGATCGTCTGTCCTCTGATACTTGGACATCCAGCACTGCAGAGATCCCAGAACATACACTGCAAAGCTACACCCGTGTTCCTGGACTGTCCCTCCTGACATCAAGAAAAAAAATCTACAGCCATCTCCCACCTCCTCGGGCAGCTCCCGCGCTCGCTGCTGCAGTGTCCTCCCCCAGCCCCAGAGCCTGGAACGCAGAAACGAGCACTCACCAGCTCAGCGTATTTCTTGCACAGTGCGGCTAGTTTCTCCTCTGGCGTGCTCAGGGTGTTCAGTGTCTGCATCAGCAAAGTGATTTCTTTACCTGGAATGAGGCGCAGAATTGAAATAAATAAATAAAATAAAACCCCTTACACGACAGAGTTCTAGCACATAAGGGCGCAGACAGGAGAGACAAACCAGGTCTCGCAGCCGTGTCTGCCCTGGGCCAGAGTTACCATCTCCGGTGCCTTCTCAGGGCTCTGCCCCACAGATTTCACCACATACAGTGGGTGAACAATTGAAGCAGCTGGGGAGAGACCTGGTTTTCGCAGCAGGAAACCACCACTGGGCTGGCTGAGAGAGTTGTGTCCAGCAGAAGAGAAATCCACTGAATTCAGAGGCTGCAGCAGCACCCAGGGGCACTCAGCGCCTTTGCAGCACTCGGGACGTTTCCTCGCATACCACAAAACAAGACGCCGCATCGTTTCCAAATACCGCTGCACATCAGGCACCCAAGGCGCTCATTTCACCAAGGGCAATTAGTGCAGTATAAAATCAATGTCAGCACTGAAGTTCTCAGGCTGGCGGCACAACCAGAGCGGGGAACCTCTTACCTAGGCCCTTGGCTTTCTTCTTTTCCTGAGCCTTCTTCTGATCGCGCTCTCCACACTCCTCGCCAGGTCGAAACTCTTCGGTCCCCTTCGTGGTTTCCTTCTCCCCGTTCATCTCGGGGCCGCCCGTCTCCTGGTCACCGTTCCTTGGGGACTCGCTACGACACTTCTCAGCTTCTTCTGGCTCCACAGGCTCACTCTGCCCGCCGTCCTCGCCTGGACCCTCCTGGCTGGCATCCACACAGTATGTGTTCAAGATGTCCTCAAGCTGTCTGCTTAGCTCTTCGGAGACGTCACGCACGGCAGGCCGGGAGGACTTGGTGTCCTCCTGTGCAAGAGGAGCTGTGGGAGACAAAAGCATGAGACTTCCCCCACACCGTCTATTCTCTGGCCTCCCTAAGCACACGGCAAAGGGAAGGATTCCCGAGCACCCCACTGCACCCAGGGCCGGCTAAACTTCCAGCAACATAAGCTGCTTTGTTCTGGCCGCGTCTCCAGCCAGCTGCCCTGACAATGGAGGTGCATTCCTAACAGCCTCTCTTTTGATCACGAGAGCATGACCAAGCCCCTGACATCTGTCAAGAGCAAAAATTGCCCCCCCTCCCCACCATCCTTTAACGAAAGCAGGTTGTGCATGAGCTTTCCCTCATAGGAACTGCCTGCTAATATCCCCAGAGCCAGGCTTTTTTACATTACAATAGATTTTTAAACCTGGGTTAGCCTCTCTCCTCACACACGAGAGCAGCTGTACAGCCTCAGATCAAAGGTGTCTTGTCCCCAACAGCAGACGCTTGGGGAAAGAGCAGGCAGCACATCCTTCGGTACGCTTTGCTTCCAAAGCTTCTCCAAATGAGAGAATCGCAGCAGCTCGTCATTAAGCTAACTCTACTGGCTGTGCGTTTCCTACATCGCATTTACTAGGCACCAGAATACAAGGCAGGGTTAATTTTAACCAAACGCCTACTCGACTAGACCTGGCTTTCGTCTTCCAGAGTTATTTTTATGAAGCGCCAGTAACGGGGCAGGTCACTCAACGCTGTCCCAAGGAAAGAGTTGTCTCACATTTTCTCTAAGGAACACTTAAGGCCTAAGCAATGATTAACAACCCATCGTTTTCAGGTGAGAATCAACCCCACGCTTCGGTCAGGAAGCGGTAACTACAGCTGCACACACATAGAAATAGGAAGAAACCAGGGGCTTCTACCTGGAAATCACAGCTGCTCTTATACCGGCCAAAAGAGCTGGATACAACGGCTCACCCTCATGCGCAGAAAACACCAGCCCGACTCTTTCCAGGCTGGAAACCTGCCCTCGCGCATTCCCCACACCTCGCCCCGGGGACCCCCACCTTCCAGGGGTGCCACGGCCTCTGGCGAGTCGCCTCCCTCCAGCACCAGCCCGCTGCTCATTTTGGAGGAGTTAGCAGGCCGCGGGGCTGCTTTGGTCTCCGCGCCTTGGTTCTTCATGGTGACTTTTCTTCCCGCTCAGTTTTGACAAACCCTAGAGAAACAGAAACAGCAACTACACTTAATTTTAAATAATAGCAGTTTGGAGGATTTTAGGAGTCATCAACGTGGACTGGGAAGGAACCTGTTCTCGGCAGAGGCTGCCACCCACAGCTCCGCGCTGAGGAAAGCATCATTTCGTGTTCGATTTGCACCTCACCACAAAGGTCTCTGTGTCAGGACAACTGCTCTCCAGGCGAGCAGAGCTGGAAGCAGCCCCTCCTCGGGCAAGGCAGCATCTCCCGTCTCACAGACAGCACGCAGCTTTCCTAACCCTCTGGGCACAGCATTCCCAGCCCTGGCTGTCCTCCCGCCTCGTCCGCACTGTGTTTTACTGTTGGATTTCATTTTCAGAGCGGTCTGTGCACACGGACAGAGAAACCCCCTCCCTGCGGCAGGGCATCCAGAGACCAGAGCCTCAAAAGAAAGGTCAACACTTACTAAAACCGCGTGCCTGGCTGAGGAGAGCCCACAGCTCCCTGGCAGAGCTGCTGCTCAGCGTCGAAAAGATTAACCAGCACCGCCATGAGCCAACGCCAACAGACCGAGCCCAGATCCTGGCTCCTCTCTCCTCATCCTCTCTCCCTCCACAGGGTATGTATGTTCTCACCCTTCCCACCCGCACCCTCTGCTCTAGTAATGACGCTAATTAGGGAGCGGAGGCAGCCGATGCTCCTGGTCTAGAGGCAAGGGATTGTTGCCAGAGAAGCGCAGAGCGGCTTTTCTTGCCGTTTTGCAGCAGTTACACAGAGACCTCGGCTTTTCCTCGGAGAACAGCCCAGGACAGGGCTCACGAAGGAAAAAGGCAAGAGAAAATTAGCGGCGGCGGCAGCCAAGCACATGTGTCATCCACCCACGCGCGGGCTGGCGGCCGTGCCCGCTCCCACCGGGCCTGCCAGCCCCGCCGCACGCCCCACACCTGCCCCACAGCCTCGGGCGCTCCTTTTTTTGCCTCCGCTGCTGTAAATAGCGCAACTCCCGCCCGTTTCCCGAGGCTCCGCCGGGCCACAACCGGCCTCGCAGCACCCCAGGCCCCCACGCCCCGGGCGGGGGGCGGCCGCTGCCCCCCTGCCTCGGCCCTCGACATCCCCCGACGCTTTTCGGCCCTCGACCCCCCCCCCCGGGCCCCCCTCGGCCTTCACCCCGCCCCCCCGACACGGGTCCCGCGGCAGCCCCTGCCCTTGGCACTGACACCCCCCCAATGCCCCCTCTCCTGCGCCCCCCCCCCATTACTATTTTCACCCCACCCCTAATTAACACCCACCTCCCGGTCCGTATCCCCGTGCCCCCCGGTGACTACCCGCCCTCCCCTCCTGGCACCCCCCGGCCCGGCGCTCCCCCCCCCGCCCCCGCCAATGCCCAGCCTGCCCCCCCGCCCAGCACCGCAGTGACGTCATGCACGCACCCCCGTGGCGTCAGCGCCAGCGGTCTGACGCAGGTCTCCCCTCTCTCCTCAGCCAATCAGCGCGCAGGAACCGGCGGCTCCCCGGTACATGGGAGGGCAGGGGGGTGGGAGGAGGGGGCGGCCCCTCGCCGGTGCCGGTGCCGGTGCGGTGCCGCCGCCGCCGCGCTGAGGGAAGCGGCTCCGGCCCGGGCCTCCCCACGGCCGCGCGCTGCGCATGCGCCGGACCGCGCCGCCGCCCAATCAGCGACGGGGAACCGCGGGGGCTGCCGGGAAACACCGGGGAGAAGCGGGAGGGCGCTGCGGACTACAGCTCCCGGCATGCCCTGCGCGGCGGCGGCAGGGGGACTACAGCTCCCGGCGTGCCCCGCGCCGCCCCCCTCAGCTGGGCCTGCCCCGCAGGTAGCGGCCCGGGGAGCCCCCCCGAGGACACCGGGAAGCCCCCCCCCCCCCCCCCATCACCCACCCCGGGGAGGGACGGCCCAGCAAAGGCCAGACCCAGACACTTGATCCCGCCACACCCTGCTCTGGTAAGACCCCCCCCTGCAGTGCTGCCTCCAGCTCTGGGGCCTCAGCATAAGAACGACAGAGACGCTGGGAGGGCTGGAGCCCCTCTGCTGTGGGGACAGGCTGGGAGAGCTGGGGGGGTTCAGCCTGGAGAAGAGAAGGCTCCGGGGAGACCTTCCAGCCCCTTCCAGTCCCTGAAGGGGCTCCAGGAAAGCTGGGGAGGGACTCTGGAGCAGGGAGGGGAGCCATGGGACGAGGGGGAACTGGTTTAAACTGAAAGAGGGGAGATCTAGGTTAGATGTAAGGAAGAAATTGTTTGCTGTGAGGGGGGTGAGCCCCTGGCCCAGGGTGCCCAGAGCAGCTGTGGCTGCCCCATCCCTGGAGGGGTTCAAGGCCAGGTTGGACGGGGCTTGGAGCCGCCTGCGCTGGTGGGAGGTGTCCCTGCCCAGGGCAGGGGGTGGCACTGGGTGGGCTTTAAGGTCCCTTCCCACCCAAACCATTCCAAGGTTCTATACTGCATAGACGCACCCAGCCCTACCGCACAGATCCAGCCACGCTGCACAGATGCACCCAGCCATACTGCACAGATGTCATTTATTCATTTGACAAGAAAGGACTCATCAAGTCGGAGCCGCACCAGGCCTCGCATCTCACCACGTCCACCACGGGCTTCCTCCCCAGCCCAGAAGTGGTTTTGTTCTCCACAGCCCAGCGAGTTCTGCTGAACAAAATCTTGGCTAAGTGAACTCCGCTACCAGCTCTGAGTTAAGACAGCTCTATGGTCGCTTATACAGTACGTGAGTAAACAGAGGAAAAGAAGCAGGACAACCAGTGAGTGAGTTAGGGCCATCATTTCCAGGTGTGCCTGCCTCACAGTGCTCTATTTACATAAATTACAGAAATTTCATATATATTTTTCTCTGAAGCCCAATTAGACAAATATCTACCTATATATAATATAAAAAATACAGAGATTTGACTTTTTTTTTTTTGAAGTAAAATGTACATGATCCAACTGTGAGCAGGAGGTAAACCTGAAAACTCAGGCCTGTTGCTACTGAAGTTAACACCGCACACAACACTGCTGCCACGTGTAGCCATGTCCTCTTCCTCCAACCCATACAGTGATCCACCCCAACCCAAGTCAGAAAAAAATCCCAGAACTCAAAACATGTTTCTCATGGAAAAAAATAGCAATATTTCAAGTAAAGATGAAGATGGGTTTTCACCATTTCAACAGTTCTGTGACTTCAGTCAGTAGCAATGCAAAGCCTGTGCAACGGCAGCTGTGCTTCCTCTTTCAAACACCACCCAAGCATCCCGCCCTCTTCAGAGTTACCATCTTTGGGGTCTTGTTGCCTTTTGTTTTTTCCTCTCTCCTTGTAAATACCACTAGCAGTTCTTCAAAAAACAACAACAAAAAAAATCTAGGCAAAGGGAAGTAGCCTTCCCCCCAGAAAAATCTTCCCAGGAGCGGGAGAAGTTCCCGTTTCTCTGTCCATTTACAGTATATTTTCAGGGGAACGTGGCCCAGGTTCAACAGGACTGTCCGCTGAAGGAGGGTCGCAGAAAGGCCAGGGCTAAACTTTGCTCTTGGCAAATTAGAGTCTTTAATAAAGAGTAACATGTGCAAAAAAATTAAATAGATCAACCCAGGTTTCCAGAATTATTGTTGTCAGAATGCTTACTTTCTATTTGTGTTCTTTACCCAACCCAATGCTGCAGTTTCAATTAAGTACCCGAGGTAAGAAGTGACAGTTGTGAGAGATCACCACAAAGGAAAAAAACCACACAACCAAGAGGTGAATCTGTTACCTCAGTGTCCTTCCTCCACCCAGATGCCTGCTTTAAAGACATGTATGCAGCAGCAAAAAGGAAAAAAAGTGTAAGAACATCCCCTTCTCTCCACGCGGACAAAGCACTGTTTCTAGTTGTTTGAAGGAAGAATCATTTCCTAACAGGTGGAGTGGGTGTTTAGCCTTCCATTTGCGAGGAGGGGATGGGACGATCAGCTGCTCCCAGTTGCTTTCCAGCAAGTTTGTGGTGGTTTTTTTTCCCCTCTGCAGGCACATTATAGCTGGAAACCTTCCATGGGGGCTTCAGGTTGCTGGAAGATGAATTGCTGCTGGTTCTCGTCTACCTGGGGAGCTAGAGCGGAGTCATCCTCTACTCCAAAGTAGTGCTCAATCAGGTCAAAGGCCTTCTGGTAGATCTCTTGGTTCTCGTGGCTCTGTAGGAACTCTATCTTATCCAGACCTTGGAGGAAAAAAAGTGGAATGTGATGAAACAAGGAGATCACGATATTTACAGTGTTCCACATCCATTCTCCACCCTTGCCCCTGTTCACCGCAAGACCTTTGTCTGTGTTAGATCTGCACGTTGTGAGCAGCGTTGACATCTAAAACGAACTATTCCAGAGCTGCTTTTGGATTTCATTTGTATCCGGCAGCATTAACGTCTTTTCAACAGTAGCTTTAGCTGACACAGCTAAAGCAGACGTGCTCCCAGCTCTCTGCTGGAGACTAAACCACATTTCAGTGAAATTAAAACAACTGGCTGTGAACAGTTTGGTCATTGCAGGGGGTAGGGAGGGGAAGGAAGCAGGGCCCGTCCCAGTAGCCTCCAGCAGAAGGGCAGCAGCTTTAGCTGTCCTAATTAAATCCACTGCTGAACAGAAAGCATCCAAGCACAATATACTCTCAAGAATTTCAAGAATTACCCTTACTGGGAGAATCAGGACACACAGTGTAACAGTCAGTGAGAGGTCAAATCAGACACTGGCAGTATACAGGGAGTTTCAGACAAAAATAGGAACCAATCCTCAAAGCATTAAGAGCAGGACAAAAAAAACCCCACTAAATTAAGGTGCTCCAGGGAAAAGCCAAGTCCCTCTGGATTGCCACTATACATCTACAGCATACAACTGGGTACAGTTAGAGCAATCTCAGACCCAGAAGTGTCACTTTTTACTTGGCTTCACTTATTTCTGATTAATACTCCCAACTGGTGTGAGCCACAATTACCAGCTTGGCCTTCAAACCTAGGGACGCTTGGATCAGAAGCATGATAGTTTTTACTTCCAAGTATTTTGTCCTATGCCCACTCATAAGAGTCTAAGACGACAGACTATTGGAACAAATATTGGCTAACTTGTAATATACTAAATCCCTTAGCACAGCAGAAAAGCTACCAAGAAAACTAGCAGACACCTTTCTATTATCCTATGGCGTTAAAGTCAACAGCACCAAGGCCACCAGCCACGACCTACCATAGGCCTCCTCAATCAGGCTACAGTAGGGGTTGATGCCTGTTCCACTCTGGTTGGCTTCCTGCTCTCCAAGCCGCAGGATGTTCTCCAGGCCATTCAACGCCACCTGAACAATCTTGGAGTCCATGACAGTCAGCAGGTCACAGAGAGGCTTGATACAACCCAAGTTCACCAAGTACCTGAAGAGAGAGCATCAACAACATACACTTGTGCAGGGTCTGGCGAGCATCACCTTTGCTCAGTTAGAAGAGCAAGGGAAATGAGTCAAACTAAAATAGAAGAAGTTACCTTGAAATATATTTCCACTGTTCCGCAAGGTTAATTTTTTTATCCACTTATTTGCATTTGCATACACACCCCAACTCTTACAAGAAACCTGCTAACTCCCACTGAAATCCAGGTGCTACTCAAATTAAGTCCACACTGGAGTTTAATCTGTCATCAAGTCTGGACATTTGGCCTGGTCTGAGCTGTCTAAACAGGGAGGGGGAAGTAGCACGGAGTAGCTTATGCCTATTCAGAAGGACGCTACAATTTACAGCACGGTATAAGACCCAGCTATAGCTTTGCCTGTCTCTGGTATTCTCTCGGAGGTTCTCCGCAGCACTCCCTTGCTACTCGTCTTGCAGTTCCCATAAAGACAAAGCCACTGTGCACGCAGTCAGACCTCCCCTAAGAGGAGCCACAGGGAGTACCTGATCTGTTCGGGAGTTCCTCCTGACGTTGCATTTGTAATAGCCCATGCTGCCTCTTTCCTCGTGCGGAATTCTGCTTTCTGCAAGATTTCTATCAGTACCGGGAAAATGTTTGCATCTATGACTGCCTGGGGAGAGAGAGCAGAGAGAAGCACTTCAATTGGCAACACAGTTTCTAAAAGGCCATTAAGTACCTGAAGGAAAACTCTACCTCCATTTTCCAATGCAAAAAGAACTTTCCAAGCTACGGCCTTCAGTGATTCCTCCATTTTATTCCTCAGTCAAATCTTATTAGCACAGGAGACTTGGTTCCATAACTAGCACAGTAGACAATCCCTCTTATAGCATCAATACTACAGGAATGCTTTCATCACTTAGCTGTTTTTGTATGTAGGTCACCAAAAGGATAATTAAAACTCAACAAGCTGCAGCTTTTCAAAGGGGTATCTCTAATTGAGCATGGAGAAATAGGGGCTGTATCTCCTCTTATTCCAATGATCCAACCTGTGGGACTCATTTCAGCCTAGTCTTTGTTGGTGCAATTAGCAAGCTCTTTTTAGCTCTTGCTTTGCAGATTGCTGGGAGCAGCAAATTTGCAAATTACTGCAGAATAAGAGATGTGAACAAAACCAGCCTCTAAAGTGTTAGGTAAGAAAAAAGTTGCAAATCCTTAACGCTGAGCTTGGAATCTAGGATCGTTACAGATGGGCTGGAGAAGACTGTACCTGTATTTGTGCTCTGTTTCCTGCTGTGATGTTAGATATAGTCCAGCAGGCTTCTTTCCTGATTGACTCCTTGGGACTACTTAATAAATGAAGGAGACAAGGCAAGGCTGAACAGTTCAGAATCACCTTTTGAGAAAGAAAGCAGAAGTGAGATCACCAGTATCAGGTCCAGAGCTAAATACTTTGACTTTTCACGCAGTGACTACGCTGTACGGGCACTGCACTTCCCCTCACCTGGGTCTGGATGTCGTCCCCTGTCACGATGTTGCCAACCGCCCGCAAAGCTGGGGAGGCCACCTTGTAGTCATTGTGCCTGCAGGGAAAATGGTGCAAGGATGAAACCAAATCTATCAGATCACAGGCACCTGGATATTCAGAAGATTCTCTCCCCAGTATCTCATCTGCATTATTTACCTAGAATTCCATCCCCTCGCATATAGAAACATACAATATGCTGACCACATTGCCACTGGATAAGCAGAGGCTGAAGAAAAACTTGCAATACAGACGTGTTTTCATCCTTAACATCCTAACTCCATCATCTTCAGCTTAATTACAGATCTCAGCATTTACATTGCCTTCCTGGACAAGGATGCTCTTAACCCAATGAGAACACCCAGAATTTTTCAGTATTAACTAGCATTCCAGCACTAGAAAACACTCAGCTTCTCTCGGAAAGAAAAGCCAGCAAACTGCAGCTCTCAGCCCACTTCAGACCCTCCTCCATAACTGCTCCCAAGTCAGCTCAGGTACCATCACCTCATCCTGCGCCCACGAGGCAGGGAAGGACTGCTCTGATGGGTTTTGATACAAACTCGTGCTCAGTCACACACTTCCCAGTTTCACTGGGCTGAAGCAGCAAGACGAGATACTTACATTAACAGCTCCACCAGTCGCCGACACACTCCTGAGTCAATAACTGCTTGAATTTTCTCATTGGGGCCATCTGATAAGTAGGAAAGAGCCCAGCACGCATCTGCCAGCAAGTCAGAGTCACTGTTGAATAATAACCGGGACAACACAGGCAGGCAGGGAGATACCTACAACAACAGCCACCACCCAGAAGGTTAAGTCACATTCTCTCAAGGACCACCACCTTTGCATGCAAACACCACGTGGCTGTGCTGACTTGAAATGTCCCCAGTTCCCTTCCCCAAAGTCAGCAGCTTCCCTGTTGGCTCACATACCTCATAATCAGTGTCTAAAGTTACCTCAACAGCTTTATTGCTAAAGTAAAATTACATCCTTTCTTCTTGGACCAAGTCTAGACCCCTGAGACAAGCACTACTGCGCGTGCTACCGTTTGGAAGCTCCCTATATGTCTTATGTAAGAGCATTGCTCCATTTCTTACTCTTAATAACCCTAAATAGCTCAGTATTCAGAGCAGCAACCATCAACAGTTACACCTCAGAAAACTTCAATCATTTATAAGTGGGTTTACATTCACACTCAATTCAGATTTCATCCCTCACCGCAGGCTTCCTAGCTTTGACACAAGAGCTTTCATTTAAAAAAGTGAAACACACCGATCTTAAAACATTTCTGTTCTACCCAAGAAGGATGAGACACCCAAAAGGCCAGCAGAGCCTTTTGTTAGTGCCAATAGCACACCAGGAAAGGGAAAGAGGAAAGCTACCACAGTTTTGTAGCATTTAGAGGTCTCAGAATCAAGTTTTTAGTCACAATTTGAATGAAGTCTCCAACTTCCAGAGCTCATAACAGCGTTCACTGTTCACAGAAGCCCAAGTGTATGCTACCTTGCAGGGAAGCCTTGGCTTGCCCCCTTACTTGAGGGGTCCAGCAGATGGGCTGCCAATGTAGCCGGGCAGAAAGGCTAGCAGAAAACTAAACAGGCTCTCAAACACCTGCTAAACAGTAAAATCAACCTCAGCAGGAAGAACTCACCCTGTTCCCTCCCAGAATGACTTACAGAAGTCCAACAGCCAAAAATAATGCATACAAACGTCTTAACTGGGTGTCTCCCCATCACCTGTCTGCCAACAAGACATTTATTCTCACCTTATCAAATTCGGGTGGTGGACTCTTTCCTCTGCACAAGTTTGACAAGGCCCAGACAGCATTTCGTGTCATTGTCAACCTAGTGGACTTCGTAAGGAGCCTAAAGAGACAATTACCATGAATTATAATCCTTGTTGTGGAAACCAGCAAAGGAATCAGAAGGAAAACAAGTATGATTTCAAAGAAGCCAAACCACTATTCTCCTTGCCGTAGCTCAAGCCACACTGCTTGTCACTTGAGCCTCTCAATAAGCAAGAAGAGAAGTGACAAGCAAGTACTTCTTAGGATAAATAGCTATTATTCCTAACAACGTCAAGTGACAGGGGTCAGGAAGGCAAGCACCACATTAGACAAGTTGCAGAAGGAAGGATAAGTTAGTGAAATGTAGTTCCAAGTTCAAATGCAGCCCAGGCAGATGCTTACACCCCTCTCTGAGGTCAGATGGTCCTCACTAGAGACCAGCCACAAACTGCTGTCTCTGAACTCCAAAGACGACAGCGAGCCCTGTGGGCTGAGGACTTAGTCAGCAATGACTGTGACAGCTGACTGACAGAAGTAGCAGTACAACAATCCAAGTCACTTGTGACAAAGCATTGGTCTGCCAAGGACAGGATAAAATAAAGACCAATTCCTTCCAGGGCAGTGAACAGCCCTTGAGAGCGCACTCCTGACAGGCTGTGGTGGGTCCGCACCACACTTAAAAGCTGCAGAGGCACGGTGACGTGCAGAGACCTGCTCCCTTTCCTCAGTCCTAGAGGAGCCCACTCAGACAAGCACCCGAAATCCATAGCACAAGCACAAGAGCAGGCACCTGAGGGACACACAGTGAAACAGCAAGCCCTGTGACTTCAGAAAGACAAGCACACTGCAACAGCACCCGCTTCAGAGCAGTGCAAAGGTTTGTGAGAAGGCATGTTATCTACCAAGTCCCACTCTATTTATCGGGTACTTGTCTCAACTGCCAGTTTATCTGGTACCAATGGTTCGATTCCCAGTGAACGTCACCACACATCGCTAGGGAATCTATTCACCCAGCTCAAATATTGCTCTGCTGTAGTACAATGGGACTCCAAGAACTGTATTGGCAAGTATTCATGGCTACTCACATTAATAAGGGAGGAAGAATAGCGCAGTTAAGGACATAATCTCTACACACAGAGCTGTCTCCAGCAATGTTCCCCAATGCCCAGACAGCCTGAAAGGAAACAGCAACAGTTTTAGCATTCACGCAGTTTCTGAACAGAGGAAGAAAAAGGGTAGTGTGCTAAGAAAGCATTTTCCCCATAATTCCAGGCAAACGATACTTGAATTTGTGGTCTGAAGCCAGTTTTTAGACACTGGTCACTCATTTTACATATGGCGTTTTAGTCGTGTGTCATCTACTGTGGTTCTCTCCCTAACCCCAAAGAAAGAAGTGAACCTTACCTGTTCTTGAACATCCTCAAAGTCAGAGTTTAACAGCTCTATAAATATAGGAACTGCCCCAGCCTCAATTACTATTTTTGTTTGTTGGGAAGTTCCTGATGCAATATTCGTCAGTGCCCACGCTGCTTCAAACTGAAACAAGCAAGTAAATGACAAAAGTATGAATAAAATAATCTTGATGTAGCAAGATATTTGCCATTAAATTTTGGCTATAACTCTTTCAACTTCTACTAAGAAGGCTGTGCAAGAAAGAAAGCCTATCACAACAGAACACCCCAATACTCAAAGGAAAGGATTTTATTTCCTTGAGCAATAAAAAAGAGCCACATCTCCTAAATGTTTTCTCAGAGGCTACAGCTTCTCAAAGGACTAGCAAGTGAAGACATCGTTGTCAGTCAAACCACATAATTTCACCTATACACCAATTTTCCAGCAAGAAAAGCGAAGACATACAGTGCATAAATACACGTGGAGTAGAAAGTTTTCTCTAGTGCCGACTAGCCAGTTCTAACCCACCATCTCATCTGGCTAATGCCACAAAGATGCCTTGAGTTCGAGAGAAGCTGAGCAGCAAGCTCCCTGCTTTTGCCACTCATTCTTTGGTTTAAAAACAGATTTCCACTCAGTTCTTCTTGAAAGAAAGCTCCCATGATACATGGCCTTGGGCTAGAGGTCAGGAAGAAAGATGAAGGCAGTCATCAACTCAGATCCAATTCCATGTATGGAAGTATCTTTAACCCCTGCAAAGTAACTATAGTTATTACCAAGCTGGAAGGAATCTCAAGAAGCCATCTAGTGCATCCCTCTGCCCCAGGGCAGGATCACCGCTACCTAACCCATTTCAAACAGACTCTTAGCCTGTACTTAAAAGCCTCCAATAATGGAGGTTTTTCCTCACACAATTTCTTCCTACACGTTTATTCTGTAGCTCCACTAGCTCCCAGCAGAAATATCAGACACAGGATGGCCAAATTCTCTTCTGCTGCACCTCAACTGTGTTATTTTTGTCAGTATTCTTCCAATAATTCGATTTAGAGCAATTTATAATTTCCTTTTTTTTTGCCTAAGCATTACAGGCTACCTTTGTCTTTTCCTATACATCATACAACCTGCATCTTTTGGGTTGAAGGCATCACTTTTCCATGATAGCACCCGTGGGTTCACATTACTAAGCTGTGAAGGTTAAACAGCTACATGCCATGAAGAATTCACAACATAATCTCCTTTACCTGTAGTGTGCAATTTTCACTTCTTTTCAGGAATTCAACAAATCTGTCCACCACTCCCTGAGTGTTTATCACTTCATCTATTGGAGGATTTGGCTCTGAAACAGCAAGGCAGTGTCAAAATACGTCTAACGCAGGGAATATTAAGCATGAACTATTATTGAATTGAATGATCTCAAGCTGTACTGAACTTGTCAGGACAACTCTCCAGAATCACTTTCTGTACGATTTATACAACTGTAAATCATTAGCAACATACTAGATTGCCAAATTTCTGGACTATAACTGTCTTTCCCCAAGCTCAAAGTTGCTAAGCTTCTGTACAGCAATACACGTACACAAACGCTTGCAAAAGAAAGGCTACGTCAGATCCTATGGCAGGGGTAAGAGGAATTATTTTTACCTTTGGAGAGTAGCTTCCTGAATTTCTGAGTGGTTGCTAGCTGCAGATCAGGGTCATCTGAGAACAGCATCTCTACCATCTCTCTTGTGATCACTCCCTCCTGCAAAGGGGACAGAACAATGGTTCCTTTTCACACCAAGATTATTTATTTAGGGCATCACGGGCATGACAGCCTACCATGATTTTGTGCTTAGCTAGTAATCCAAATAGTCACAATTTGAGATTACAGCATGCTATTTACTTCCTGGTAGACTTCTCCAGTTCATTGTAGTAACATTTACAACATTCTCAAAAATGAGAAAACAAAAAACATTGAGGTTTGTTAGTTCTATGCAGTCCACAGCACTAAATCTACCTGAAGGCACAACTGCAAGAAGGAAAGGTGCCTTACCCCACACGTTGTGGAACTGACATAGGAATCCACAAGGAGACTATCGAACATGGAGGCATCTTCATTGATCAGCTCCACATTTCTTCTTTTAAAGAGCTAGCAGGGAACAAAACACACGAGTCATTATTAGAAAGCAATGATGAACAATCTTCATAACTAGACATTCTTGTTCCTCAAACAAGATACCATCAGCTAGACTAAACGCAACCTGAATAGAAGAGTAGTCATTAATAACAGCTCTGCACTCTGAAGACTAGTTTGGCATACAAACCCCAATAATAAAACATGCTAAGTCTTGCCCTCAGATATGCAAATGCCCAAGTCACTGAGACACTGGTACAGGCAAATGCAGAATTTGACCCAACAAGTTGGGGAAACTGGGGAGAAGGCAGCTTGTAAATGATGCACTGAGAGAGCAAACACTTAGTCTGAGCCACATACATCACCTGGGAATCACCTCTTACTTTCATAGACCTCCAAGCCAAAAAAAAAAACAAATCAGCTCAGAGTTAAGAAATACACACAGCCCATACTTTCACTTGCTCTTCCTGCTTCTCAAGGAAATAACCCCATTTACTAATGAATAAAAAAAACTCAAAAAAGCCCTTAAAAACAAGGATCTGTGAACAAAAACCTCTAGTACCCCAAGGAAAAAGTGCTTGGAGAGCTCTTGATGCGAGCTGCACTCTGTACTAGGTACAAAGAGAAAAGCAAGATCTCAGAACAGGAA
Source organism: Larus michahellis (assembly GCF_964199755.1). Classification (NCBI taxonomy): domain Eukaryota; kingdom Metazoa; phylum Chordata; class Aves; order Charadriiformes; family Laridae; genus Larus; species Larus michahellis. The sequence continues at coordinate 620,160 of NC_133914.1, read as the reverse complement.
AAATAAAGAGGACTGCCAACAAACCTTAATGCACAGATCCTTGAAGATTCCAGTTTGGCAGCAGCACAATCCTGGTTGTGTTAAAGCTGTACACAAGCTACTCAAGATGACAGTTACCTGTTGCTCTCGTTTCTGTTTGCGCAGTTGAATTCCTTCCTCTTCTCTTCTCCGACGCATTTCCTCAGGATTTAGGGCTTTGTTCTTGTAACTTTTCATTCGATAGTTATCCTTCGCAGGACTCGCCATGGTTTCTGTGAAGAGAAAAAAAAAATACCTGCCTCAGATTTCCTGTCACTCTCATTTCCCACGTGTCCCTTCTGACAAGGAAGTCCATGCACGCAGAATAGCCAGATCAGACAGACTTATTTGCAAGAGCTGGTCTCAAACACTAAAGTAGAAGCTTCAAGTTAGAATGTGATCCCAACCTTAGTTCATGTAATAGGCTGTTATAGCAAGACTGTTACGAAGCTTCTAGGAAGCACCTGAACCAAATTTCACAGTATGGAGCACACCACCCAGATGACAGGCTTCTACTCAAACAGCTGCACTGTCCTCAGGAGGCGCCGAGCTAACTTCTACTTTGGTTTTCAGCAGAAATTATTTCCCTTGTATCATCCATCATCGCATAAATCACACCTTGACATTTTTTCCCCAGACTGGGAGGTTCACGGTGTATGCATGGCAATAATCCAACAGAACTCACAGCAAACTGAGGCCTTGATTTTATAACAAGAATAAAAAACCTTGCAAAATGCAGAGCTGTACATAATGCGTGGGCCATGTTTGTCCTGCCAGGTTACTGCAAGTATTCAGTACCTGACCTACTTAATTTGCTGCTTCATATCTGACTAATGCAGTACTTCAAACTTGATTACTTGTGTATTTGCCTCCTAGTCAGGGAAGTGACACTCCACTATTTGGCACAGTTGAAGGCAATCAGGGACAAGCAGTAACCTGAGCACAGAGGGATATCAATTCCTCAGCTGCATCCAGCTGTTATCCACTGCTTTGACCATGTCGACTCCTTTTTGCATCTTTCCAGACTCTCCCTTTCTCCCATTTGTGATGAATATTATTTGCTTAACATCTGTGCCTTTCCCAGGAGAGGAAGGAAGCAATCGTGATACACAGCATTAGAGTCCCAATTAACCCCGAGACCAACTTACTCTTCTCCAGGAGTTTTCTGGACACCAATATCTTTGTTTTCTTCCAACTGTTAAGGGCAGGTGGAAGAAGTGTCCTGTGAAAACTTGCAGCGCTATCTCCTTACCCCTCCTCTTCCAAGCTGTAAGCGCTCCTCAGCCACATTGCTTACAGAAAGTTTCAGTCCGACTTATCAACTGCCTCCAGCCAGTCTGGAGCCCTTCCAAGAGCAGCTGGAGAAGTTTCAGGCCTTACTGCCCTCCTACTAGGAAAGCCCACAGCCAAGAAAAGACATATACAATGTACAAATATCAACACTTCATTGCTATGGAAAGTGAAAACAACTGGAAGAATTCATATTTTAACAGGAGAGTAAACAAAATACTTTCAGTTCTACAATTTCCCAAAAATAGCTAAAAAGACACCAAGCACTGTGAAAGAGTTAGACTCCATTTCACAGCATCTGCTTTCACAGAGGGCATTCTCTTCCCTAGCCAAAACACCAAGAGGACATTCTTCTGGAAAGCAATAAAGAAAAAGCTACCAAACCAAGTTCCTCTGGTCATTTACACTGTAATAGAGATGCATGTCCCTGGAAAAGAGCCCTGACCCCACGTTGTCCACTGCTGTGAAACAGTTTGGAAGCTCAGCAACCAGTAGCAGCACCCAGAGACACCCACCAGGCTTGAGATGGTGCAGCATGATGGGTCACAGGTTTATTGGCGCCTCTGAAGCTAAGAAGAAGCCACCAACCACAACTCATCAGTAAAAGCAGTATTCCAGTGCCAGGTTAGAAAGTCTTTTTCAGTAACTTGTTGAGGGCACAGTAAGTGGCCAGAAGTTATAAAAAAAGGGCTACGTCATGCTGAGAACCACTGAGGAAAAGCACAGAGCCTCAAAACTGACTGTAGCATTGAAGCCATCAAATTACAGCAGGCCTTGCAAAATCTTGAGCCTTAAAGAAATTTACCTTTAGTCCCTTTTCTAAGTACCCCATTTTATAAGACCTGTCCTAATAAAACGAAGGCAAAAATCCTACTTACACCACACTTCACATGGCAGTTGGACTACTCCTTGCTGACAGCTTGTATTTAGCCATTAATTTTTTTCTGGAGTTTATTTCTCATGAGTCAGAGGTTCAGAGGAATAGCTGGCTTGTTTCTAAAGGTATTTGACAGCACTTTCTTCATTCTAAAAGACCATTTACATGGCAAAGAAAAGCAGAGACTGAAGATCACAGGAACTATGCAACTGCTCTCACTTGCCCATCCCTCTTCCCAGCAGTACTGTATGCCAAGAATGGAGGGAAGAATTTTAGTATTATTTTTAACCAAAAAGTAGCTAATTCAGAAGACGGAAGACTTTAAAGAAAACTACAGGTTTTAAGGGCTTGTATCAGATCAAGGTGTGTCATCTACGTATAGATTTTAATGCAGAAAATGTATTTAACTCCCACTGTTATGTCGGCGTATTCACATTACTACCACAACGCTAATGGCTGATGCGGCCGCATAAAAGAGAACAAGTTGCTAGCTTAATTCTGAAATTACAACAGAACCCCTAACAAAGACAAATTTGTTACCCCCCTTTGGAAAGCAAAGTCTCCAATTAAAAGGCAGTTTTTAAGAAAAGGAGGAGGAAAAAGTGATTAAATGCCTTAACACTATAGGCAGGATTACCAGCCAGTTACTCATATAAATAGCTGAGTGACACATGACAGTTCAGCTGCCTCCAAACTTGCATAACCCCACTCAGCTGGGCACACCCTGGACCCTGCTCCGGGTGTCCGGAAAACAGCCAGAGACGCTTGGCCATGCTGCAGGGTCCCAGAGCACACTCTAGAGCATCAAGAGCACTGTTACCCTGCAAGGAAACCCCAAAGATACAACCAGCCCCTGAAGAGTGATTTTTCACATCACCTGTGTAACAGCACATCACTGTACAACAGTCTCTGCGGCACTTAATCGTCTATTTTTGCTCACACACATTTATCTCTTCAGTGGATTTCCATTGACATCATCTGTGTCAATACTTTAATGACATTAGAATGCTAATTTCTTACATTACACCCCACTTCCATGGCAATGGCTGAATGTCACAAATGCAGGATTATGACTTCACGGTGAGCTCAGCACATGCTGTAGGCAGCACAGACTGCAGCAAGCCCAAACACACGAAACAAAACAGACAGCGGCATGCCAGGCACGTACGAATTCTTTACTTGTAGTGTTTCAGTACAAAACATCTAGCTCACCCAGTGTATTGGCAAGTCAGGCTTCATCATTAACTATTAACTCAAATTCTATCAGTGTGAACACGTGCAAAACAATCCCACTACATCAGCCCATTGGAGTAACTCGGACTGTCAGGCTCGGGAAAGCAACCACCTGCTCACAAATGACTGATGCACAGAAGATATTCAAGCCGCAGATTTTCACTTTGCATGTTAACATTGTTGCTCTGCAAAGTTTCGCTTTTACAGAAAAGCTCTAGACTGTAAAATGACAATGGAACCTTACCTACAGCAAGTTTAACTGCGCTGAAGTTTTAGCTACCGCATCTAGGCGGCCACCTTAACCTCTACAAAACACTGTCGTACTAGGACTGCACCTTGCACTGCGCCTCTCCTAGGAAAGGTTTTTCTTCTCTAAGAACCAGCTAAGCCCTGCCTCAAATGAAGATAGTATCAGCTCACACCTTAAAATTACAAAATCGTTCTGATGTTGCTCCATCCAGCCTCTGAGGCTCCCAGCTTACCTGCAGCACTCCGAGGAAGCCGGGCAATAAGGCTTTTTCCTTCTACACCACAGCAGCTCACCCGGAGCAGTTTGCAACCTGAAGCTGCTCCAGGTACCCCTTTTTTCCCTGAGACCACACCAAACAGACTGCAGAGCAGATAAACCATTCTGGCAGTGCCTGCAGCCTGCTCACTGCTTATCTCTCCCCAGAAGCCACCCCTGACCATCCCCCTGGCACGACAGGTACGGGTACCATTCACGGGATGGGGAAAGGCTGCAGGCACCCACACACAAGTGCCTGGGGCGCAGTGCTACGAGCCCATCTAACAACCTGCTGAAGAAAGAGGACAGGAACATTTTCCAAATATCTCAGTACACAGCAATGCAAGAGGGATATGCAGGCATGTGGACAGAATCCTAGAATGGTTTGGGTGGGAAGGGACCTTAAAGATCATCCAGTACCACCCCCTGCCCTGGGCAGGGACACCTCCCACCAGCGCAGGCAGCTCCAAGCCCCGTCCAACCTGGCCTTGAACCCCTCCAGGGATGGGGCAGCCACAGCTTCTCTGGGCAACCTGGGCCAGGGGCTCACCGCCCTCGCAGCAAAGAATTTCTTCCCAATATCTCATCTCAGTCTCCCCTTTTTCAGTTTAAAACTGTTACCCCTCGTCCCATGGCTCCCCTCCCTGATCCAGAGTCCCTCCCTAGCTTTCCTGTAGGCCCCCTTTAGGGACTGAAAGGCTGCTCTAAGGTCTCCCCAGAGCCTGCTCTTCTCCAGGCTGAAGATCCCCAACTCCCTCAGCCTGTAGGTAGAATGGCCAGACACCACGATGCCTGGATCGTCCCTTTGCAACAGGCATAAAACTGTATTTTCACCCCTCAGAGCTGCTCAGGCAACAAGCCAAGCTCAACCCTGCCTGCCCAGGTGCAGCAGCATGCCTGTGTGGGAGCAGGACTCTTAGGCAAGGGCTGGAGCTCGCCCTGTTCTACTAGAATATCAGCACAGCACGAATATGTTGTTAGAAAAGAAAGGAAAACATCAAGAATTAGGACAGGATTAGAATGAGGCACCCCCTCCCCCAGTGGAAACAGTAACATAGCTTTTCTAAAAACAGCAAAAGCCAGTCCAGCTCCTTAGGCTTCAGGCCCTTGCTTACACTTTGTTCCTGCCATCCTAGCCTCCTGCTGCAAGAGACAGCCTACTTTTCCAGGAACCTGGTTTCCTCCAAGTTCAGCATCCCCTGGACCACCCCAGATCAGGACAATCTCCACCTTTTCCTTTTTCACTGGTCAATTAGAACTGACCACTGGAAATCCCTCTGAAGCACCTGTGTTTCCTCAGCAGGGTATCGCCATTCCTGACCACTGGTTACAGAGGGGTCAGTGTGCACCCCCCTTACCTCAACCTTTTCAGTCCAATTCACCTTCCCTAGGGCTGAATTAAAAACTGCAGAGATAAAAGCTTGTACTATGTTAAAAAAAAGTGAGTCTACTGAGCTTTCAAGCCATCTCTTCCCCACACCAATGCAGACCAAACAGTTCCACAAATGTCCAAGAGTTTCAACTCTGTTTCAAATCTGAAGAACTCTTGAGAATCTGCTGTTTACACCAAAACCTCACAGAGTTCACTCAAGAAAACAGTAAACTCAGACTTGGAAGATTGACTCCATTTAAAATAATAATTCTGACCGAGTTTGGACAAAATATTGCTTCTGCTCTAGGAATTCCCTGACCTCACACAGTTCCCTAAGTCAGTGCTCTTTCTAGCCAAGTACCTCCCTGCATTAGCGAACTTTATTCACAGCAGCTCCACAGAAAAAAGTGACAGTATTTGCATTCCAATAGTTCACTTATTGAGCATCCAAGCTCTGCACCTCCGATCAGATCTGCCAACCATCAGCCCCAAGATGCCAAAGCAGATATTAAATTCAGTGCTAACATGACACATTAAATAGATCTAAGGATTATCAGCCTGCATATATAAAGATTTATTTCTATACCCAGACCACATAACAGCAGGTAACCCTGTCTCCATGGGACAAATTTTGAAATCCATTTGTACACGTTTGATGACTTGCTTTAATAAAGCACAGCTATGTAAAGCTTTGCTCAGGCACCTCAGAGACCAGGCAGATGCAAACCTCACTGAAAAGCAGAACACTTGCTAGTCCTGGCTCAGAGGGACTCCTCTGTCCCGGAGAAAACAGCAGCAATTGTAAAACTTGTCAGAAAAGCCAAAAGGGAACATGCACTAAGTGTCAGAAGCATTAGCTTTTATTTCTTAGCTATGCGAGTGGCTATGTAGGGTGAGATGCTCAAGGGAGGTCTGTAACTCCAGTTTGGTGACAGCCGATGAAGCCACTACTGGAGCAGCTACAAACAAGGACTGAGACTCAAACAGCGACGTGAGTTTAGATACATCTCCATCATCCTGAGCCAGAAAGAGAGACAAAGCCAACATCAGACAAGTAACTCTGCTCGCTATTAACCAGGTACAAGTAAGTTGCTGAAATGACCTATGGTCATTTCAGAGCATGAAGCAAGTAGCTGCCTTTCCAGGCCCACATTAAACATACCTGTCAGCCCAACACTGATACTCCTTTCAGGACTGCAAATCACCAATGAGTTAAAACACATTTTTATTATTTCTTTTAGAAGGCTGTTTGTCTACATCCTCAAAACTCACTCTACAAAAAGCCCACATGAAACCAACTGACTTCTCCGTTATTCTTCCTTAGTCTCCCCAGAGAGAAAAATTGCTCAAGTGGGATTTTAAAGCCACTACGAGATCGTGCCTCATAGCATATAGCACATCTTCACCATAAACATTAAAAAGTCCCCATGCCAACAATTTCTGGATGCTAACACCTTTGTAATCAAATTATTAATAAAAACTGGTCCATTAAAACCAAAGCAAGGCTTTATTAAGCTAATAATTCATACTGTGAATGACTTCAGGTGTTCTGCAAGCTGAGAATCCTCTTACAAGAGCTACAGGAGCAGTTAAACTTAGGGATGAAGCTTGACTGAACAATACCTTTTCAATTTCTTGTGCAAACGAAACCGCTTTGGGAAATGGAAGAAGTTTGGCTCCTGCTGTAGCTTGTGTTGGCAACGGTTGGCTTTGCTGAGGAAAAAAAAAAATCCTCCAGTTTAGTCATGTAAACCAAAGAATTACTAGTACAGGTTGCCACACTCATCCTCATATACTGAACGATGAGGAGGTATGTACCACTTAAAAGAAAGGAAAAACAGCGTGAAAGTGTGACTCCGAAGGCTCAGCGGAGCACTCAAATCCTGTAAGCATCTGTGTAAAAGCCAACATAAGCTACAGCAGTTCAGCCAGAAAAGTAATTCCAGGGTCACCACTGCCACGCCAAGATTATAACGGCTTAATGTTACCGGATCAGAAACCCAACCTTGCTTCTTTCCAGATGATGCTCTTCCCATTTCTCTGCATTACAAAAGGCATTTGCTTCAAACATTTTTTCAGCTGCTGACTAAAGCCTCCAAGCTGAGTCACCACAGGGACTCACTTGTCTAAATCAGGACTTGTGCTGCTGAGTCAGACCAAAGTGACAGGGCAGAGAAACAGTTACACTGACAGATCTGACAAGGCCTTTTTTAAGCCAAAACACCCTTTCACAAAGGTAATCTTCATAAGGTATCTATTACAGTGCTGTTGCTGGGCATAAGACACATATCTAAGGCAAAGCCTGGCCAGCCAGGAAGGCTGACAGCTGCGTGTTTGGAGTGGAAAGGAGTAGTAGAATTATGCAAGTGTAAATGAATACACTTGATGAACTCCATCAGCACTGATCAGCCAATTAGTGCCTACTGGGTACATTTCAAAGCTTCCCTGCTCTGATCAAGCACTGGCCTAGATGACCTCCAAAGGCCCCTTCCAACCTAAGTTCTCCCTGCAACAATGTGAACTTGGTCAGTTACAATTAACACCCCCCCTAAATTTGACAAGTTTCACATGACAAGCTTTAATGACTATATTCTTCAGGTTTCTCCTACCCAGCAGGAAGTTTCTCCATTTCATATACTCACCTGAAAACGCAGAGGGGTCTCCCATCTCTTCCTGCCTCTGCGTTTGCACAGGCTTTGAGCTAAGGACATATCCCTACAGCATCACACTCCTGCACTGCTGCTGCAAGAAGATCTCCCAGACGACAGGAACGGCGACTGCTCTTTGCTGCCCTTGGTGTCCTGGTATTTTCTCAGACTGACCGAGTTGCAGGGAGATTGAGATAAACCACATCAAATTCACATAAGTCACCACCCCACCCTGGGGTGCCAAGGAGGTTCAGACACCGAAGAGGAAAGACGGGACTCTTCTGGAACAATCACCAGGACAGTAAGCTTGGTAGGCGTCTTTCTCTGCAGGATCCATGTTCAACAAAATGCCTGTGCTTTCAACACTATGCCCCCTCCAGGAACAGCAGACAGTTGAAGCGAACTGATTTCGTAGTAGCAGACATCAGAGCAGTTTGGATCACGCAGAGAAAATGAACCTTACCTTTAGAAGAACAAGCTAGCAATGCTAAATCAGAGGTTTAAGACTCGAGTCATCTCCCCTGACAATGTTAAAAACTACATGTGATAGTCAAGCTATCTCCAATTACAGTTACTGAGGCATTTCTTTAAAAAAAAAAATCAAAGCATTTGTGATATTTTTGGACCTGGGGAGGAGGGGCCTGTAAGAATACGCCAATCATCTCCTGAGGCTGCACACACGAGTCCATCGTGGACAGCATTAGGGTGACTACACATTACTACCTCACGATCCCGCATTTCTCTAGAAGTCTTAACACTTGTAACTCAAACTCTTGTTATTTCTGCAGTCAGCTACTCAATACAGCCCCTAACAACACAGACAGTGAAACCCTGGAAACTTGATTCAGCATTTAGGTATGGCATGTCAGTTTTGAACATGATTTCTTACCGCTGTCACCTACTTACAACTGAAAAGAGAATCTGTGGCCACTTCTACATTCACCCTCTCACTGCCTCTTACTTTATCAAAATACCACCAAAGCCGCTGCTTGAAGTGAACCGAAAAACATCCCACGCAAGAAACAACAAAACATTGTTAGGCATTTCTGAAGTGTTTCAAAATCTAAAGTCTCTCTCTTCACCTGGCCAAGTATATCAGCATTAATCGCTGGTTTCCTTGTAAATGTAAAGAGTGTCACTTCATAATTAGCAGTGCTTATGTGAATTTTGTTCCTTCTATCTCCCATGTGTAAAGGAGTTCCTTAGCTTTGAGAACAGAAACAAAAATTCTGCTGGAACTCAGATATGTAATGCATTTTACAACACTATATATAGACGTGTCTTCAGTCAATTCTTAAAAGCTTAAGCACTCGCTTTACAGCACAGCACAAAGGTTCTTCCCGACAGAAGCTGCAGATACGGACCTATTAACATCTCTAGAGGTTCCTCTTCTAGAAAAAGCGTGTCCAGGACAACTTTATGATTTCAGTTGAAACTACAGAAAGAGAAGCCTAAATAATCTGTACTGCTTAAATACAAATTAAATTAAATTGGTTATAATAAATATATAGAAATAGTTTAATTACTTGTGCACACTGTATAAAAAGACAGCTCTGAACTGCTACCAGAAATTAGCCAAGAACAGATTCTTATATTGAACGTGTCACTTTGATAGTTTTACAATGAATAAAAAAAAATAATAATAAAATCCCTTCATTTGCTCAGAAGTCAACAGAGGGAAAAGGAAGCTGAACAGCTGCGCTTACAAGAGAAGAACAACTACATAAGAAGTCCTGTCAAATACGCAGCAACGCAAGGCTTTTCCTCTACAGCCCTGGAATTACCCCAGCTGCTGTTAAACCCTGGAAAAGTGGCCAAGTTCTGTCACCCTGTCACTCGTGCAGCTCTGTTTTCTATGTCTGCTCTGCTGCTGTTATGTTCTTACACAGGTTACTGGCGTGTTTACTACAAATAAGCACAGGCAGAGCCAAGTTCTCTTTCAGAGCTGTCTTAGACCCAGCCTGCCACCGTCCCCTGGCTGGGCGCTTCGCAGGCAGTACATGCTGTGCTGGTAAAACGCTTATCCATGCAGCTATTTGGCTGTCTGGTGCCGCAGCCACCGTTGGCTCGTTCCCTTCTGTTTTAGCTACCAAAAGCCAGTGATGTGATATCACTACTGGAATGTGCAGCAGCTTCGCTGATGGGGCTGGCTGGGGAGGGGGAAGGGAAAAGCAAAAATTCTCTTGAGGGAAAATGAACAGTCCCACAGCACACTTGTCCTCCACTGGGGTCAGCCTAAGATTAGGATTCCTTTCAGGCTACCCGTGCCCTGATGTAAAGGGAACCCACCTATTCCTCAGCCCAGTTCTCAATACATATTAATTTGAACTCTACCTCCTCCTGATCTTTCCACCCCCAAAAAAATCTGAGGTTTGGGGGGCTTTAAGTCCTCTTCAGCCTGATTTACAAATTCTGAAACACTCAGATTTCCTTAAGAGCGGACTGATCAATAGGCTGTCATTGAGATCAGAGTCTCCTTTGTAACAGCTCTTAAAACAGGGATTAACTCTTTGACTAAGTCAACTCAAACTTGACCCATGAGTTAGGGGAGCTTAAAAACAATGAGAAATAGTCAGAGACAATCAGAGGGCTATAAAATTCCAACAAGCTCATCCTTCCCAACACGTGCTTTGCTCCAGAGACAAACAGTACTGTCTGACTTGCCAAGCGAATTTGAGTTCATCTGGACCTCACCAGCACAATAGCTTAAAGCTGAAAGGCTGCAGGAATTAGTACTTTCACTATTACACTATTTTAATGATCAAGCTCCCCTTTACAAAGTTCATGTTTGCTCTCCTGAACACAAGCAAACAAAGCAAAATAGCCAAATAACTAGTTAAATTCATCAGCCACAGAAGTTTTATTAACAATCGAGTATTACATACTGCTCCACAGGCTAAATAGCACTATAAAGGCATTTAGACATGTCATTTGCATAGCAAACGAAGAACAAACTGATGAGCATTTCTAACACAGGCAAGACCAAGACCGCAGCTGCTTACAAGCACTACGGCACCCTCAACCTGCACCATACAAGAAGGAGTAACAACGTTACGCTGCCACCATTTAGCCCTATTAACCTAAAACAATGAAAAAGCACTCTTAGTTTATTTAAAAAGTTAAGGAAAAGTTACATGAGGATAACCCAAGTGAGGGAAGTATTAAATCCTTGCTGTCAGACACATGCCTGCTTCAAACTCCAAGAAGAAACGGGGAGGCAGTGGTGGGGAAGGACGGGAAGCTCCTTTGCATGAACGTCCTCAGCGCCAGGTAACACAGGCAGTTTCCAGACATTCACCAACAGGCCCGAGGACATTCTTCTACTCAAAGTTGCCAGTCAAGATTTTACATCTCAAGCTATAAATTAAGTTTTAAAAGCTGTTCTGGACTGGGAGGTGCTGCAGCCATTGCACACACACAGACTTGTGGCCATTAACTTTTCCTGGAACATCACAGGAGGGGTTTGAAGACAGCAGAGGAGTTTCTGACGAGATGATTTTGATAAAGCAGCATCCCACCCCAAAGGGCATTTTTCAGACTTCTGAAGGGAAAGCTGGTTAAAAGACAATACTGCAGGTGAAAATTTACAAGACCTTAATCCTTACTTCCCAGAGGATCCTTACTCTGCTTTGTAGAAGAGAATATCCCTGCTACGGGCTTGGCTTTGCCATTCACCTCCCCCATTCAAACCCTGTCTCACTACTTGAAGCCTTAAAGAAAGCCATCTTTCCTCCCTGAGCAGGGAGCTTCAATTTCAGGGTACATCAAAAGCTACAAAAAGAGTCTGCTGTTATTGAAGTGCCTTTTCAAGGGCAATACTCAGTTATGAGTTATTTGTAGCTAAGAGAAAGAGCTGTCTGCTACCTCTTTGAGCCTTCACGTGTACTTAGTGCTAGCGGTTAGGAATCTGCAGACAAGCCCCTCCACTACCCTCCTTCCCTGCGCTCTGTCAGGAGACGTATTTGCTTATATCGTCCACAGCGACACGCTGCACAGGGACAGCCTCGCTAAGCTCGTGTTGACACTGCTGCTGAAGTTTTATTTCACAAAAGCTACGACAGCCAAGGCCCTGATGGGTTATTAGAACAGCGGACAGTTTAGTAGGACCTCACTGGAGCTCGGTTCTAAACTCTTAAACAAACTTCAGAATTTAAACGAGACAGAGATCTGACAGCACGCCACAGACACTTTGATGAAGCTTCAATTGCAGCAGCCCTTCTCCACCGCTGCCTCTCAAGGCTTTTTACCGGCAGAAGGCGTCCTCAAAACCCAAGAAACAGAATATTAAAGCATTAATATGCTTTAATACCTTTACCCACCCCGGAGCAGCCCGGAGACCGAGCTGCTGATCTTCTGCGGGCACCACAGACTCACAGCAGGACCCCCGCTCCAGCAGCCCGGCTACCCGGCCCCGGCCACCCGGCCCCTGCCCCGGGCTACCCGGAGCCCCCCGCCGCAGAGTCCCCCACAAGGGGCCGCCCCCAGCCCCGGCTCCCCCGCCGGCCCGCAGCCAGCGAGGGCCCTGCCCGGGGAAGGCCCCGCCGTGCCGGCGGCGGGATGACTCAGCGGCCGGGCCCGCAGCCCCCCGCCCCGCCAGTCCGGCCCGCCGCCGCTGAGGGGAGGCGGCCGGAGCCCCGGTGAGGGGCGCGGGCGGCCCCAGGACGGGCTGTCCCCGCTGCCCGGCCGGCGGGGCGGCCCCTCAGCCCCTCCCCGCGTCCCCCCTCATCCCCGCCCGCCGCCGGGGCGCCTCGGGACCGCACCCGCCCTCACCCATCGCGGCTCCTCAGGCGGCGGCTCCCGAGCTGCGGCGGCCACAATATGGCGGCCCCGGGAGAGGGAGGGCGAGGGGAGCGGACGGCGGCCGGGACGGGACAAACCGCCTGCGCGCGGAGGGCGCCCCGCCCCTTCAGGCGGCGGGGGCGGGGCGGGGCGGGGCGGGGCCGCGCGCCCATGCTGGGGCCGCGGCGCTCGGGCGCCCCCTAGCGGGCGGGAGGGCGGCCCTGGGCCTCGCGTCCCCTCGCCCGAGTCCCGTCATTCTTGTCCCATCCCCTCACGCTCTGTCCCCTCGTGCCCCATCCCTCGTGTCCTGTCCCTTGCACCCCGTGCCTCACGTCCCACCCCCTCACGCCCCGCCCCCTGCTGTCCCATCTCTCCGTGTCCCCTCTCGCCCCACGACCCGCCATGGCCGACGCACCGCACGCAGGTTCTGAGCACAGAATCGCTCCGAGGTGTCCTTTTATTACAAAGTCCGTCACCGATCTGTGTCCTTGGCAGCTCCGCAGCCCCGGGGGGCGCAGGGCGGGGGCCGTCAGTTGGCGCGAGGCCTGCTGCTGCCTCCCATGGCGATGAACACGTCAATGGGGACGTTGGGCAGCGTCAGGCAGTGGCTGCCGGGGCATCGCCGCAGCTGCCTGTGGGGAGAGAGCGGCGTGAGCCCCACGGCACAGCACGGCATTGTCTGATACGGGACAGCATGGTATGGCACAGCACGGCACGGCATTATCTGATACGGTACAGCACGGCGCGGCACATCACAGGACGCTGCCTGCCCGATGGCGCCTGGCCTGTCCCAGGACAAGGAGAGGTTCCAGCCATCAGGCGACACTTTCGAGAGCAAAACAAGCCACGTTTGCCAGAGCAGGGACCTGCTCTCTGCGATGGGGACGCGGCGTGGCTGTGCCAGGGCCGGACCCTGGGCCCCATGGGGTGTTCCGGCCCCCCTTACCTTCCCACAGCCTGCTCGGCCTCTGCCGGCTCCTGCGTTTCTGGAGGCACGGCCACGCGGGGACAGTCACCGGCCTCGATGGGGAACCTCCGCGCCTGCGGTGTCTGCTGGGAGCTCATGTCCGAGCCCTGGATGTGTCTGCCCAGAGAGGAGCAGGGGGGTGAGCCGGGCCCCCCAGCAACAGCGAAAGAACAGAGGGGACATGGGGGGACCCCGACCAGCCCCGTAACCATCAGTGCTCACCCCAAGAGCCCCCACTCACCAAGAGGGCGTCCTGGCCTGTCCCCCACCCCGCTGCGCCTCCGTCACCCAACTGACACTGCATCAGCTGCATCACAATAGCCCCCCTGGGCTATAAAAGGTCCCTTTGTGCTCCCCCAGGGTGGCCCCCGGGCGCTGCGATAGTGTAGCGGGGTCACCGTGGGGTGATCCGAGGGAGCGAAGTGCCCCAGCTGGCATGAGGACATGGAGGGGTTTTTACTTGCCAATGGCTACCAGCTGGGCAGGACCATTGGGGAGGGGACGTACTCCAAAGTGAAGGAGGCGTTTTCCAAAAAGCACCGGAAGAAAGTGGCAATTAAAATAATTGATAAGAGAGAAATGCCAGAAGGTAAGAGATAACCTCAAAGGGATGAGGGGGGACCTCCGGGTTGAGGCACCGTCCCTCCTCCGGGGCTTTTAATTCCCAGCAGAAAACGTTTCCCACACCGGTCACCCAAGAGCAGACGGGGGGGAGTGGGGCTGGGGGGTCCAGCAGAGCAGCCTGAGGACCATGGCCCCAAGGATTAGGACCTGTTTAGGTGGCCACCCCTCCCACCGCAAGGATGGCAAAGCGCTGGTGGTGCCCAGCGGCCCCCCGCGATGAGCAGCCCTTGGGGAACAGTGCCCGGCCATAAGGAACCAGGGAATGACCTTCCCTCCCTCTGCCGAGTCCCCGGGGGTGCCCGGAGCCAGCAGCTTGGGGATGTCCCTGTGACCAAACCCCCCCCCCCCAACCTCTTGGCAGAGTTTATTCACCGATTCCTGCCCCGGGAGCTCCAGATCATCACACGCTTGGACCACAGGAACATCATCCGTGTGCACGAGATGCTGGAGTCAGCGGAGGGGAAGATCTGCCTCGTGATGGAGCTGGCGGAGGACGGGGACATCTTTGACTACGTGCTCCGCGAGGGGCCCCTGCCCGAGCCCCACGCCAGGGCGCTTTTCCGCCAGTTGGTGGAGGCCATTGAGTACTGCCACGGCTGCGGGGTGGCCCACCGCGACCTCAAGTGCGAGAACGCCCTGCTGCATGGCCACACCTTGAAGCTGACGGATTTTGGCTTCGCCAAGCTGCTCCCCAGGGAGGGCCGGGAGCTGAGCTGGACCTTCTGCGGCAGCACGGCCTACGCCGCGCCCGAGGTGCTGCAGGGCGAGCCCCACGACAGCTGCAAGGGCGACGTCTGGAGCATGGGCGTCCTCCTCTACGTCCTGCTCTGCGCCCACCTGCCCTTCGACGACACCGACATCCCCAAGATGCTGCACGAGCAGCAGAAAGGTGTCTCCGTCCCTGGGCACCTGGGGATCTCCAAGGAGTGCCAGAACCTTCTGGAAATGCTCCTGGAACCAGACATGACCCTGAGACCCTCCATCGAGGGGGTCAGCAGACACCCATGGCTGACTAACCCCTGAGGACGCGCCCTGCTCTCCCGCAATGGAACAGATTGTTTCTAAAATGATGATAAATTTGGAGGACCGCGTTTCCTATCTAGCCAGCCTCGCGGGTGGTGTGCCACAGACAAGGTTTTGTTCATACTCGGGCTTTTTTTTTTTTTTTTTATAGGATATCAGCTCACTCAAAGCCCTTGAGTGCCAGCGGTGGGGAGCAGGGCAGACACGGGCTCTGAGCAGCCCAGGTCCACCTTCCCCAGTTCAGCAAACTGGGAGGAAAGGGAAATTTAAAGCAGCCGACACACAGCAGAGACCCTCATGAGGCAGCCGTCCCCATCCCGCGGGCACAGGAAAATGAGAACATCCGACACAGGCAGAGACTCTGTAGAATTCCTTTAATTGCTGTTAACTGCAAGTCTGTAAAAGGTTCAGAGAAAGTCATTGTTACAAAACTACCAGCAGTTAGAATTGTTCCTGGTTTTCACCCCAGCTAGAAAAGGCTCAGGGAGATGCAGAATAGTTCAGAACAGAGAATATTGCACAGACAACCAAATGGTTAATTTGACCAAAGAATTAAAAAAAAAAAAAAAAAAAAAAAAAAGCAGCGACACAGATGAGAGCACTGAACCCTCGGAGCTCTGCCGCAGGCCCAGGGACCCAGCCGTGACTCAGACCACCAAACCCCGAGGGACCACAGCCCCGACACCCCACGGGTGTCACCTCCCCACAGCAGGTTTTCCTGCTACAGTAAATTCGAGCCCAGGACAGGGTGAGGTGGCAGAACATTCCGGAGGCGCCGCAGGGCCCACCGTACACCACGAGGGAGGAGAGCTGTAGCGCAGTCCCTGGCCCTCGTGGGCTCTGCAGGACAGACAAGCTCCCACGTAAGCGCCTGAAGTCACCGCTGCCACCAATCTGCCTGTGTGGGCAGCTGCATTTGAGAATGTCCCCAAAGAGGGGGCAAAAAAAGACCAAAAACCCCAACTCTTCCAAGTGCACCTAGGCTAACGCTATCCAAACCCAGAAGGAAACCCACAGCTCCAACGGAGCAGCCCTGGAAGGGGCAGAAGGACAAAGGTAGCGCATATAAAACCACCACCCCAAAAGCCAGAGACAGCAGCGAGGGCTCTGTCCCTTTTGGATCACTGTAATTAGCAACATCCACTGAGGAGCATCTCATGCATCTCATTAGCATCTTCTAATGAGAAGGGAACTGCCCCAAAAAAGAGAGGCCGTAGGGCCGGAGGAAGCATTGCAAGCAGTCACAGGGGGCTTAAGGGAAGGAACCCAAGTGAGCACAGTGAGGATTGTGACCCTGGTGGCCGTGGGGCCTGGCACGGGGGGAACACGAGGGGAGACAGACGAGTGGACAGACACAGCCTCAGCCAACAGGTACCACCCGCGCCCAGGCACTTCTGCCTCCCGCTGGGCAAGGGAAGGGCCGAGCCTCAGTGCCAAGGTGGAGGTTTAAGTGGTCACTGGGGCTTTGCAAGGGCTGAACTGGGCACCACGACAGAGGGGTTCTGCTCCCGAGGTGACCCAAATCACTGCCTGCCCAGAAGGGCTCAAGTAAGAGCAGGCCACGAGTACTTTGCTTGGGAAATTTACCTAGAAGTACAGAAAACCCAGTAGAGGAAGGCAGTGCAGCTGCAAAGGGGGAAGCAGCAGGTCTTGGCTCTTAGAGGCGCTGCTGCTCTCGCAGCAGGAAACGAGAGTTTCCATTAGAAAAAGCTTCCAAGACAAAAAGCCAGGCAGAAACTCAGGGTTTGCAGGGAGTTTGGCTCCTTCCAGCATGGCCCAGCTTTAGGCCAAAGCCACAAGCTGACTGCCTTTCTTTGCGGCAACGAGCGAAGAGCAGAAGGGGCTTCTGCTGCAGCACCTCCAGGCCCCGGCCGCTCCCTCCATGGGGGCTTTCTCCAGGGATGGCCCAGCCAGCAGCACGGAGCAGCGAGCGAGCAGGCACAGCTTACATCCAAGAGCCTTTGAACTGCTGCACTGTAGACAACACGCGCGCACAAGGAAACTATCAGCCAGCTGGCAGCACCGAGAGATCCCGCCAGGTGTCCGAGTGCCCAGCTCGCCCTGGGGACCCCTCACTGCATCGCATCTGCCTCTACCCGACGCTTTCGGGGCAGTCAGTTTTGGCTTGGCCAGTCTCTAGGACCTACTGAGAAGATGGCCTCCCTAGCAGCTACGTGTACGAGTGAACTCCTGCTTCCTCCTTCTCCTCCTCCAGCTCTGAAGGGGTCACTTGAGTTGCCCACAGGATTTAGCAGGAATGAAACTCCTCCAGCCTGGAACCGCAATCCCCAGCACAGTTACACACAAAGGAACAGCCGGTCTGTGATTTAATTCACATTCGATGGTGGAAATGAGCCTGTGACACACACTGGAAGCAGTCGCTTTATTCCCAGTCTTCCCACTCTTCATCTTCCAGCTGCAAACAAGAGTAACATCCCTCAGTTTGTTTCTGTAACTCAACGGCCATCTGCCAACAGACCCTCCTGCCCAGGGCACCTGAGTCAGCGCAAAGCCTGATATATCCTCACGCTCCCACACCCTCACAACAGGGATTTGCTTGCTCTGTTCCCCCTGGGGAACTTGCACACTCATCCCTCTTAAAGCATGTCCAAACAGCCGCTCTCTGCTCCAGCTCACACCCACGACTCCCACAGCGACATCCCAAGCTATGCCCGTGTCCTCAAAGAGCAAGTCAGGCCTTTGAGAAGCCTCCTGCCAGCTCCTCTAGGCCCTTCCAGGCCAGCAGCAGCCACATCTTGCTGCAGCGTGCTGCAGAGCCCTGGCTCCATAATGGGCGCTGGAAGCAGAGCTCAAGCCGAAGGATTTGCCTTCTTGCTCCGAGGCACTGCAGTGTCTCTCCACCTCCCAGGGGAAGCACCCAGCAACGGCAGAGCTCAGGCAGCATCACCCTGGGGAGCTGCTGATGGTTTCTGGGAGTGATCTTCTCGCTTATTTGAGTGAGCACCTCCCCTCCACTCACCTCCCCAGACACTTCCACCTTCGAGAGCGCCAGCTGCACCTCCTCTTCAGTCATGTCCAAATCAAAGTCCTTTTCCCAGTCCTCACTGATATCCGTGCTGGAGCCTGTAACCACAAACATCACGACGGCCATCAGAGCTGCACGCGCCCCAGGCACTCGCGAAATCACGCAGCTGCCCGAGCAGACCCACAAAGCCCTGGCATTCATAAGGCTCAGATCTACCACAGCCTGCCCCGGGAGAAAAAGCCTCCCCCATTCCCAAGAGCAGGCTGTCAGCTCGCTCACAGAGATGGGACGGACTGAGCTGCACTTCCCTCACAGCAAGGGTTGATTCAGAATGAGTGCAAGAGGTGAATGCTGAAACATTCTCCTCTGGCCTGGGAGAACTAGGATGTGTCACGCTTCAGTCACAAGAAAACACAACAAATAAGGAGTGACAGGAGTGACTTAGGCAAGGGGACTGTCACAGTCCCCAACAGAAGGAACAACCTCCTGAGGCAGAGGCGGAGCAGGGACCCTCCTAGGGGTGACATACAGAGGGAAGGAAACATCACGTTCCCTACACAGGCCACAGCCTTGCCCCAGCACCCAGCAGCCCAGGGACCAAAGGTCTACCCTGTTCAGCTGACAGACTTGATTTCCTCTCGAATTTCCTCCTGCTCAACACAGACCCAGTTCGTGATACTTGGCCATCTTGCTGGATCTTGGGTTACTTCCAGTGGCTTTATAATCCTATAACCAACGTAAGCATTACTCTGGGAGACCTACAGCAGGCTCTGCTGAAGGCAGAATCCCCTGCAATTAAAAATTTGTAAATTGTTGCCAGCCAGAGCTGCAAAATATCCCTCCTCAGGGTCCTGGAGGAGTCTCACCCTCCGTTCTCCTGAGGGAGCATCAGGAACAGGGCTCAGGAGAAGACACTGGCCCAGCCACCTGCTGAGAGCAGACTGTCACCATCTGATGTGCCCAACTTGACCCTGCCCAACAGCATAAGGATTCATTTTCGGTTCAGCTATTAAGACAATCTTTGGATCTAACCTTCCTGGGTTATTTTGGCAAAACCTCTTTTCTCCTCTTCCATCATCACAAAATCAAAGCACTTTCCCCAAAAGCTGCCACCCTCAGCCAAAGGTTTCCAGGCCCTGTGCTGGCCCCACAGACGCACCTTTCTTGCCATTGTTGGAGGGAGTGGATTTCCCACTATCCGAGTTCAGCTCAAAGACACGTAGATCTGTTGGTCCTTCCTCTTTCAGAGTCTCTGTCCTGCCCTGGCCTTTGCTCTCCACCTCTCTGAGCTCTGTAACAGACGGCTGCTCTGAGGATGCTGCTGACTCCTGGGCAGGTGCAGAAGGATGACCGGGTTCTGGGGGCTTTGGCAGGGAGCTCTGCTCTTCCGAGGTGGCCTCCAGCAGCTTCTGGGAGAGGTCTCTGGCCCCGGCTGGTTGTGCTCCAGTCTGTAGCTGTGCAGCAGGCACAGAGGCAGGGTTTGCAATCTGAGTCACAAGGGAGACACTCTCACTGCTCTCAGAGGGGCTCCTCTCTGCTGGGGCCAGCTCCGGAGGAAGGACAGCCCAGCTTTCCTCTGAGGGTCCCTTGTGAGCAGTGGGGTGGCTTCCCTCCAGGGCTGCAGGGGCAGATTCTTTCTCTGCTGCTTCTGGCAATTTCACGTTTGCACAAGGCAGGGGTGACATCCCCAAGAACTCCTCTGTAGGAAGGCAGAAGACAAGCGAGAGATGTTTCAGCAAGTGCAGCAGCAGCTGACAGTGCAGCAGGGTTGGCTGCAGCTGGGCTGGGAGCTGAATTTGTGGGAGCAAGGAGGAGCCACCACCTCTCTAACTGAGACC